>NW_027461813.1:140686-317192 GCF_050947455.1 Rhinoderma darwinii | reverse complement strand
GGGGGCCGGTCTGGGTGGTCTCGGGACGATCATGGTCAATGTTTGGGGTGTAGAATGTCTCCTGTTGTGGGGTCACTGACTGTCGTCCCCTTCTCTCCCTCCACAGCTAGGTTTGATGAAGCCATTGCGGAGCATCGTCAGGAGCTGGTCCTATGTGAGGGTCTGGGGGACGTCATCGGCTGCGCTGTCGCCAATCGCAGAATCGGCGAGTGCTTTGCAGAGTTGGGGAATTATGAGGCGGCTCTGAAGGTGGGTGCTGTCCCCTGGGGGTCCCCTGGTCGTCTGCGCGGGGCTCTCCATCAGGTAGACTTGTCATATTCCTGTCATTGGAGGTGGTGCAGCAGCTGCGGCCCCGACTAACGTCACATGATCGGGTCCGGCACTGGTGATACATGACGCACGAGTGTGAGGTCTATACAAGGACTGCAGTGTTATTACAGACTTTCTGCTTCAATTTCTTAATATTTTCAAGATCTCTGCATTCTCTCTGTGAATAGAAATCTTCCTGTTTTATATTTAGGCCCTGTTCACACTGAGTTTTTTTGACGAGTTTTTTGGGGCAGAAACCACGCCAAAAAACTCCTCAAAAACCGCCCGAAAATGCCTCCCATTGATTTCACCACGTGTAAAAAAAACTCGTCGTGGTAAAAAGAAGCAACATGACCCATCTTGAGGCGGTTTCCGCCTCCAAAACCCCATTTCAATGAGTCAGAAAAAGGAAAAAAAAACCTCGACGAGTGTTTTGACGAGTTTTTGTCAAACCTCTGTGCATTTTCCTCCTGCAAAAAACTCTGTGTGAACACAGCCTTAGAGCCTGAGTCGGGATCACAGAGCTGAGGGTTGTTACAATGTATCAGCCTGGAGTACAGGAGAGATTAGCGCACATTCTATATTGATGAAGCTTTATTTGCCTGGACCGGCCCTGTAGTAATGGCGCTGCCAAGAAAACGTATAAATAACCTGAGGAAATGTGTAGAAAAAGGCGTTTCTTCCAGCGTTTTCCTTTAATCCTTATTATCGTTGTCCCGAAAATATGACGCCAAATATTACAGAGAAAATACTGCACCAATCTGTAACAACCGATCAACGTAACCAGACGCCATTTATCCCACAGATCTAGAGGGTCCATAGTGTGACTGATCTTACAGTAGAGGCTCCATAGTGTGACTGCTCTTACAGTAGAGGTTCCATAGTGTGACTGCTCTTACAGTAGAGGTTCCATAGTGTGACTGCTCTTACAGTAGAGGTTCCATAGTGTGGCTGCTCTTACAGTAGAGGTTCCATAGTGTGACTGATCTTACAGTAGAGGCTCCATAGTGTGACTGCTCTTACAGTAGAGGTTCCATAGTGTGGCTGCTCTTACAGTAGAGGTTCCATAGTGTGACTGATCTTACAGTAGAGGTTCCATAGTGTGACCGCTCTTACAGTAGAGGCTCCATAGTGTGACTGCTCTTACAGTAGAGGCTCCATAGTGTGACTGCTCTTACAGTAGAGGTTCCATAGTGTGACTGATCTTACAGTAGAGGTTCCATAATGTGACTGCTCTTACAGTAGAGGATCCATAGTGTGACTGATCTTACAGTAGAGGCTCCATAGTGTGACTGCTCTTACAGTAGAGGTTCCATAGTGTGACTGCTCTTACAGTAGAGGTTCCATAGTGTGACTGTTCTTACAGTAGAGGCTCCATAGTGTGACTGATCTTACAGTAGAGTCTCCATAGTGTGACTGCTCTTACAGTAGAGGCTCCATAGTGTGACTGATCTTACAGTAGAGTCTCCATAGTGTGACTGCTCTTACAGTAGAGGCTCCACAGTGTGACCGCTCTTACAGTAGAGGTTCCATAGTGTGACTGCTCTTACAGTAGAGGCTCCATAGTGTGACTGATCTTACAGTAGAGGTTCCATAGTGTGACTGATCTTACAGTAGAGGTTCCATAGTGTGACCGCTCTTACAGTAGAGGTTCCATAGTGTGACTGATCTTACAGTAGAGGTTCCATAATGTGACTGCTCTTACAGTAGAGGATCCATAGTGTGACTGATCTTACAGTAGAGGCTCCATAGTGTGACTGCTCTTACAGTAGAGGTTCCATAGTGTGACTGCTCTTACAGTAGAGGTTCCATAGTGTGACTGTTCTTACAGTAGAGGCTCCATAGTGTGACTGATCTTACAGTAGAGTCTCCATAGTGTGACTGCTCTTACAGTAGAGGCTCCATAGTGTGACTGATCTTACAGTAGAGTCTCCATAGTGTGACTGCTCTTACAGTAGAGGCTCCACAGTGTGACCGCTCTTACAGTAGAGGCTCCATAGTGTGACTGATCTTACAGTAGAGGTTCCATAGTGTGACTGATCTTACAGTAGAGGTTCCATAGTGTGACCGCTCTTACAGTAGAGGTTCCATAGTGTGACCGCTCTTACAGTAGACATTCCATAGTGTGACTGATCTTACAGTAGAGGCTCCATAGTGCTCCATAGTGTGACTGATCTTACAGTAGAGGCTCCATAGTGTGACTGATCTTACAGTAGAGGTTCCATAGTGTGACTGCTCTTACAGTAGAGGTTCCATAGTGTGACTGATCTTACAGTAGAGGTTCCATAGTGTGACTGCTCTTACAGTAGAGGTTCCATAGTGTGACTGATCTTACAGTAGAGGTTCCATAGTGTGACTGCTCTTACAGTAGAGGTTCCATAATGTGACTGCTCTTACAGTAGAGGATCCATAGTGTGACTGATCTTACAGTAGAGGCTCCATAGTGTGACTGCTCTTACAGTAGAGGCTCCATAGTGTGACTGCTCTTACAGTAGAGGTTCCATAGTGTGACTGCTCTTACAGTAGAGGTTCCATAGTGTGACTGCTCTTACAGTAGAGGTTCCATAGTGTGACTTCTCTTACAGTAGAGGCTCCATAGTGTGACTGATCTTACAGTAGAGGTTCCATAGTGTGACTGCTCTTACAGTAGAGGCTCCATAGTGTGACTGCTCTTACAGTAGAGGATCCATAGTGTGACTGATCTTACAGTAGAGGCTCCATAGTGTGACTGCTCTTACAGTAGAGGTTCCATAGTGTGACTGTTCTTACAGTAGAGGCTCCATAGTGTGACTGCTCTTACAGTAGAGGCTCCATAGTGTGACTGCTCTTACAGTAGAGGTTCCATAGTGTGACTGATCTTACAGTAGAGGCTCCATAGTGTGACTGCTCTTACAGTAGAGGCTCCATAGTGTGACTGCTCTTACAGTAGAGGATCCATAGTGTGACTGCTCTTACAGTAGAGGCTCCATAGTGTGACTGCTCTTACAGTAGAGGTTCCATAGTGTGACTGCTCTTACAGTAGAGATTCCATAGTGTGACTGATCTTACAGTAGAGGTTCCATAGTGTGACTGCTCTTACAGTAGAGGTTCCATAGTGTGACTGCTCTTACAGTAGAGGTTCCATAGTGTGACTGCTCTTACAGTAGAGGCTCCATAGTGTGACTGCTCTTACAGTAGAGGCTCCATAGTGTGACTGCTCTTACAGTAGAGGCTCCATAGTGTGACTGCTCTTACAGTAGAGTTCCATAGTGTGACTGCTCTTACAGTAGAGGGTTCCATAGTGTGACTGCTCTTACAGTAGAGGGTCCATAGTGTGACTGCTCTTACAGTAGAGGTTCCATAGTGTGACTGCTCTTACAGTAGAGGTTCCATAGTGTGACTGCTCTTACAGTAGAGGTTCCATAGTGTGACTGATCTTACAGTAGAGGCTCCATAGTGTGACTGCTCTTACAGTAGAGGTTCCATAGTGTGACTGATCTTACAGTAGAGGTTCCATAGTGTGACTGATCTTACAGTAGAGGCTCCATAGTGTGACTGATCTTACAGTAGAGGTTCCATAGTGTGACCGCTCTTACAGTAGAGGCTCCATAGTGTGACTGATCTTACAGTAGAGGTTCCATAGTGTGACTGCTCTTACAGTAGAGGCTCCATAGTGTGACTGCTCTTACAGTAGAGGTTCCATAGTGTGACTGATCTTACAGTAGAGGTTCCATAGTGTGACTGCTCTTACAGTAGAGGTTCCATAGTGTGACCGCTCTTACAGTAGATGCTCCATAGTGTGACTGATCTTACAGTAGAGGCTCCATAGTGTGACTGCTCTTACAGTAGAGGCTCCATAGTGTGACTGCTCTTACAGTAGAGGTTCCATAGTGTGACTGATCTTACAGTAGAGGCTCCATAGTGTGACTGATCTTACAGTAGAGGTTCCATAGTGTGACTGATCTTACAGTAGAGGCTCCATAGTGTGACTGCTCTTACAGTAGAGGCTCCATAGTGTGACTGCTCTTACAGTAGAGGCTCCATAGTGTGACCGCTCTTACAGTAGAGTTCCATAGTGTGACTGCTCTTACAGTAGAGGGTCCATAGTGTGACTGATCTTACAGTAGAGGTTCCATAGTGTGACTGCTCTTACAGTAGAGGCTCCATAGTGTGACTGCTCTTACAGTAGAGGTTCCATAGTGTGACTGTTCTTACAGTAGAGGTTCCATAGTGTGACTGCTCTTACAGTAGAGGCTCCATAGTGTGACCGCTCTTACAGTAGAGGTTCCATAGTGTGACTGCTCTTACAGTAGAGGTTCCATAGTGTGACTGCTCTTACAGTAGAGGTTCCATAGTGTGACTGATCTTACAGTAGAGGCTCCATAGTGTGACTGCTCTTACAGTAGAGGTTCCATAGTGTGACTGCTCTTACAGTAGAGGTTCCATAGTGTGACTGATCTTACAGTAGAGGTTCCATAGTGTGACTGCTCTTACAGTAGAGGTTCCATAGTGTGACTGATCTTACAGTAGAGGCTCCATAGTGTGACTGCTCTTACAGTAGAGGTTCCATAGTGTGACTGCTCTTACAGTAGAGGTTCCATAGTGTGACTGATCTTACAGTAGAGGTTCCATAGTGTGACTGCTCTTACAGTAGAGGTTCCATAGTGTGACCGCTCTTACAGTAGATGCTCCATAGTGTGACTGATCTTACAGTAGAGGCTCCATAGTGTGACTGCTCTTACAGTAGAGGTTCCATAGTGTGACTGCTCTTACAGTAGAGGTCCATAGTGTAACTGATCTTACAGTAGAGGCTCCATAGTGTGACTGCTCTTACAGTAGAGGTTCCATAGTGTGACTGCTCTTACAGTAGAGGCTCCATAGTGTGACTGCTCTTACAGTAGAGGTTCCATAGTGTGACTGATCTTACAGTAGAGGCTCCATAGTGTGACTGATCTTACAGTAGAGGTTCCATAGTGTGACTGCTCTTACAGTAGAGGGTCCATAGTGTGACTGATCTTACAGTAGAGGTTCCATAGTGTGACTGCTCTTACAGTAGAGGCTCCATAGTGTGACCGCTCTTACAGTAGAGGTTCCATAGTGTGACTGCTCTTACAGTAGAGGTTCCATAGTGTGACTGCTCTTACAGTAGAGGTTCCATAGTGTGACTGCTCTTACAGTAGAGGTTCCATAGTGTGACTGCTCTTACAGTAGAGGCTCCATAGTGTGACTGATCTTACAGTAGAGGTTCCATAGTGTGACTGCTCTTACAGTAGAGGCTCCATAGTGTGACTGCTCTTACAGTAGAGGCTCCATAGTGTGACCGCTCTTACAGTAGAGGTTCCATAGTGTGACTGCTCTTACAGTAGAGGTTCCATAGTGTGACTGCTCTTACAGTAGAGGTTCCATAGTGTGACTGATCTTACAGTAGAGGCTCCATAGTGTGACTGCTCTTACAGTAGAGGTTCCATAGTGTGACTGCTCTTACAGTAGAGGTTCCATAGTGTGACTGATCTTACAGTAGAGGTTCCATAGTGTGACTGCTCTTACAGTAGAGGTTCCATAGTGTGACTGATCTTACAGTAGAGGCTCCATAGTGTGACTGCTCTTACAGTAGAGGTTCCATAGTGTGACTGCTCTTACAGTAGAGGTTCCATAGTGTGACTGCTCTTACAGTAGAGGTTCCATAGTGTGACTGCTCTTACAGTAGAGGTTCCATAGTGTGACTGATCTTACAGTAGAGGCTCCATAGTGTGACTGCTCTTACAGTAGAGGTTCCATAGTGTGACTGCTCTTACAGTAGAGGTTCCATAGTGTGACTGCTCTTACAGTAGAGGTTCCATAGTGTGACTGATCTTACAGTAGAGGTTCCATAGTGTGACTGCTCTTACAGTAGAGGTTCCATAGTGTGACTGTTCTTACAGTAGAGGCTCCATAGTGTGACTTCTCTTACAGTAGAGGTTCCATAGTGTGACTGCTCTTACAGTAGAGGTTCCATAGTGTGACTGCTCTTACAGTAGAGGTTCCATAGTGTGACTGCTCTTACAGTAGAGGTTCCATAGTGTGACTGCTCTTACAGTAGAGGTTCCATAGTGTGACTGCTCTTACAGTAGAGGTTCCATAGTGTGACTGCTCTTACAGTAGAGGTTCCATAGTGTGACTGCTCTTACAGTAGAGGTTCCATAGTGTGACTGCTCTTACAGTAGAGGGTCCATAGTGTGACTGCTCTTACAGTAGAGGTTCCATAGTGTGACTGATCTTACAGTAGAGGTTCCATAGTGTGACCGCTCTTACAGTAGAGGTTCCATAGTGTGACTGCTCTTACAGTAGAGGCTCCATAGTGTGACTGATCTTACAGTAGAGGTTCCATAGTGTGACTGATCTTACAGTAGAGGCTCCATAGTGTGACTGCTCTTACAGTAGAGGTTCCATAGTGTGACTGCTCTTACAGTGGAGGTTCCATAGTGTGACTGCTCTTACAGTAGTGACCAGTATTTTTGTGTCTTGTCCCCTCCCCCAGTCTGTTATGTTTGCTGTCTCCTCCTCCAGCACCAGCGCGTTCACCTGGATTTGGCGCGGTCGGTCTCGTCGGACATTGAGGTGCAGCGGGCTCTGGCCACCATTGGCCGCACTTTCCTGTACAAGTGTGAAGCGGGGGATGTGGCAGCTCAGGGGCCGGCGGAGGAATCCTTCCTGAGGAGCCTGGAGATTGTGGACGATAAGCTGGAGGGTGAGGAATGTATCTGTATAATTGCCGCCGCCCCCGCACTTCTATAGGGGCTACAGGGGTAACCGTAATGCGTCAGGGCTGGGGTGCCTCACACAGGATCGGTGGTGGGGGCGGGGCCATGACCATTTTTTCCATCACCGATTGTTGGTATCTTGCAGGTCAGGTTTCTGTGAGGGATCAGAGTGAGATGCGGGCGCGGCTCTTCCTGAACCTCGGCTTCCTGTATGACATCATGGGTCAGGTGGACAAGTGCAGCGTCTACATCAGGAGGAGCATCTTCATAGCAGAGTAATGGCGGCCCCCTCACCTGTGATTCCGCCCCTCACCGGTGACCCCGCCCCTCACCGGTGACCACACCCATCACCGGTGACCCCGCCCCTCACCGGTGACCCCCACCCACTTGTGACTGTCCGCTCCCCCCCCCCCCCCCCGCCCGTGACTGTCCGCTCCCCACCATGCCCGTGACTGTCCGCTCCCCCGCCCGTGACTGCTCTCCTCCCCCCCGCCCGTGACTGGTCCGCTCTACCCCCCCCCCACCCACCTGTGACTGTCCACTCCCCCCCCCCGCGACTGTCCGCTCCCCCCCCCCCCCCCCCCGCGCCTGTCCGCTACCCCCCCACCCGCGACTGTCCGCTCCCCCCCCCCCGCGACTGTCCGCTCCCCCCCCCCGCGACTGTCCGCTCCCCCCCCCCCCGCGACTGTCCGCTCCCCCCCGCCCGTGACTGTCCGCTCCCCCCCCCCGCCTGTTACTGTCCGCTCCCCCCCCCCCCCCGCCCGTTACTGTCCGCTCCCCCCCCCGACCGCGATTTTCCGCTCCCCCCGCCCGCGATTTTCCGCGCTCTCTCCGCTCCCCCCGCCTGTGACTCTCCGCCCCTTTTCTTCCTCCTGCAGACAGACGCAGCTTCATGAAGATCTGTACAGAGCCAACTCCAACCTCGCCAGCATCCACCTACGCAAGGGCGAACACTCCAAAGCCATCCGCTGCTGGGAGGCGGCCCGGGAGTGCGCCCGACGCATGCGCGACAAGTATATGGAGAGTGAATGTTACTGCAGCATTGGCCAGGTGAGGGCGCTAGAGAGCAGGGCGATTACAGTCAGAGCCTCCGTCACCCCGCTCACTGTCTCTTCTCTACCTCCAGACTCTGCTGTCTCTGGGAGACTTCTCCGCAGGAAAACGCTCTCTCAAGAAAGCGTTCCTTCTAGGTAGTCTGCAGCCGTCTGACCGCGACACCGTGCGCCGCAACCTGAGATACGGTGATTTATCCTCCATACCTGGCTCACAACGACCGCATACCGGGGCCCCGGATCTGACCGCTTAAGAGCTTGTAGGGTCCACTAACCTTCCACACCACTTCCCTCCATCCAGGGGCCCAACATACGACCTCCACATCACTGACTCCTCTCCTGCTCCTCCAGGACACAACATACGACCTCCACATCACTGACTCCTCTCCTGCTCCTCCAGGACACAACATACGACCTCCACATCACTGACTCCTCTCCTGCTCCTCCAGGACACCACATACGACCTCCACATCATTGACTCCTATCCTCCACCTCCAGGACACAACATACGACCTCCACATCACTGACTCCTCTCCTCCACCTCCATGACACCTCATACGACCTCCACATCACTGACTCCTCTCCTCCATCTCCAGGACACCACATACGACCTCCACATCACTGACTCCTCTCCTCCATCTCCAGGACACAACATACGACCTCCACATCTCTGACTCCTCCCCTCCTCCAGGACACAACATACGACCTCCACATCACTGACTCCTCTCCTCCTCCTCCAGGACACAACATACGTCCTCCACATCACTGACTCCTCCCCTCCAGGACACAACAAACGACCTCCACATCACTAACTCCTCCTCCTCCAGGACCCCACATATGACCTCCACATCACTGACTCCTCTTCCTCCAGGACACAACATACGACCTCCACATCACTGACTCCTCTCCTCCTCCAGGACCCCACATATGACCTCCACATCACTGACTCCTCTCCACCTCCAGGACGCAATATATGACCTCCACATCACTGACTCCTCTCCTCCTCCAGGACACCACATACGACCTCCACATCACTGACTCCTCTCCTCCAGGACACCACATACGACCTCCACATCACTGACTCCTCTCCTCCTCCTCCAGGACACAACATACGTCCTCCACATCACTGACTCCTCCCCTCCAGGACACAACATACGACCTCCACATCACTGACTCCTCTCCTCCTCCTCCAGGACACAACATACGACCTCCACATCACTGACTCCTCTCCTCCTCCTCCAGGGCACAACATACGACCTTCACAGCACTGACTACTCTCCACCTCCAGGACGCAATATACGACCTCCACATCACTGACTCCTCTCCTCCTCCTCGAGGACACCACATACGACCTCCACATCACTGACTCCTCTCCTCCAGGACACCACATACGACCTCCACATCACTGACTCCTCTCCTCTCCTCCTCCAGGACACCACATACGACCTCCACATCACTGACTCCTCTCCTCCAGGACACCACATACGACCTCCACATCACTGACTCCTCTCCTCCTCCTCCAGGACACCACATACGACCTCCACATCACTGACTCCTCTCCTCCTCCTCCTCCAGGACACAACATACGTCCTCTACATCACTGACCCCTCTCCTCCTCCTCCAGGACACAACATACGACCTCCACATCACTGACTCCTCTCCTCCTCCTCCAGGACACAACATATGACCTCCACATCACTGACTCCTCTCCTCCTCCTCCAGGGCACAACATACGACCTCCCACATCACTGACCCCTCTCCTCCTCCTCCAGGACACAACATACGACCTCCACATCACTGACTCCTCTCCTCCAGGACACAACATACGACCCCCACATCACTGACTCCTCTCCTCCAGGACACAACATACGACCTCTACATCACTGACCCCTCTTCTCCTCCTCCAGGGCACAACATACGACCTCCCACATCACTGACTTCTCTCCTCCTCCTCCAGGACACAACATACGACCTCCCACATCACTGACTCCTCTCCTCCTCCTCCAGGACACCACATACGACCTCCACATCACTGACTCCTCTCCTCCTCCTCCAGGACACAACATACGACCTCCACATCACTGACTCCTCTCCTCCTCCAGGACACCACATATGACCTCCACATCACTGACTCCTCTCCTCCTCCTCCTCCAGGACACAACATACGACCTCCACATCACTGACTCCTCTCCTCCAGGGCACAACATACGACCTCCCACATCACTGACTCCTCTCCTCCTCCTCCTCCAGGACACAACATACGACCTCCACATCACTGACTCCTCTCCTCCAGGGCACAACATACGACCTCCCACATCACTGACTCCTCCCCTCCAGGATACAACATACGACCTCCACATCACTGACTCCTCTCCTCCAGGACACAACATACGACCTCTACATCACTGACCCCTCTTCTCCTCCTCCAGGGCACAACATACGACCTCCCACATCACTGACTTCTCTCCTCCTCCTCCAGGACACAACATACGACCTCCCACATCACTGACTCCTCCTCCTCCTCCAGGACACCACATACGACCTCCACATCACTGACTCCTCTCCTCCTCCTCCAGGACACAACATACGACCTCCACATCACTGACTCCTCTCCTCCTCCAGGACACCACATATGACCTCCACATCACTGACTCCTCTCCTCCTCCTCCTCCAGGACACAACATACGACCTCCACATCACTGACTCCTCTCCTCCAGGGCACAACATACGACCTCCCACATCACTGACTCCTCTCCTCCTCCTCCTCCAGGACACAACATACGACCTCCACATCACTGACTCCTCTCCTCCAGGGCACAACATACGACCTCCCACATCACTGACTCCTCCAGGATACAACATACGACCTCCACATCACTGACTCCTCTCCTCCAGGACACAACATACGACCCCCACATCACTGACTATTCTCCTCCTCCAGGACACAACATACGACCTCCACATCACTGACTCCTCTCCTCCTCCAGGACAAAACATACGACCTCCACATCACTGACTCCTCTCCTCCTCCTCCAGGACACAACATACGACCTCCACATCACTGACTCCTCTCCTCCTCCTCCAGGACACAACATACGACCTCCACATCACTGACTCCTCTCCTCCTCCTCCAGGGCACAACATACGACCTCCCACATCACTGACTCCTCTCCTACTCCTCCAGGACACAACATACGACCTCCACATCACTGACTCCTCTCCTCCAGGACACAACATACGACCTCCACATCACTGACTCCTCTCCTCCTCCAGGACACAACATACGACCTCCACATCACTGACTCCTCTCCTCCTCCAGGACACAACATACGACCTCCACATCACTGACTCCTCTCCTCCAGGACACAACATACGACCTCCACATCACTGACTCCTATCCTCCTCCACCTCCAGGACACAACATACGACCTCCACATCACTGACTCCTCTCCTCCTCCTCCAGGGCACAACATACGACCTCCCACATCACTGACTCCTCTCCTCCTCCTCCAGGACACAACATACGACCTCCCACATCACTGACTCCTCTCCTCCTCCAGGACACCACATACGACATCCACATCACTGACTCCTCTCCTCCTCCTCCAGGACACAACATACGACCTCCACATCACTGACTCCTCTCCTCCAGGACACAACATACGACCTCCACATCACTGACTCCTCTCCTCCTCCAGGACACAACATACGACCTCCACATCACTGACTCCTCTCCTCCTCCACCTCCAGGACACAACA
The DNA here is from genome assembly GCF_050947455.1 of Rhinoderma darwinii. NCBI lineage: Eukaryota > Metazoa > Chordata > Amphibia > Anura > Rhinodermatidae > Rhinoderma > Rhinoderma darwinii. The sequence continues at coordinate 305,353 of NW_027461813.1, read as the reverse complement.
TACGACCTCCACATCACTGACTCCTCTCCTCCTCCTCCAGGGCACAACATACGACCTCCCACATCACTGACTCCTCTCCTCCTCCTCCAGGACACAACATACGACCTCCACATCACTGACTCCTCTCCTCCTCCAGGACACCACATATGACCTCCACATCACTGACTCCTCTCCTCCTCCTCCTCCAGGACACAACATACGACCTCCACATCACTGACTCCTCTCCTCCTCCTCCAGGGCACAACATACGACCTCCCACATCACTGACTCCTCTCCTCCAGGACACAACATACGACCCCCACATCACTGACTATTCTCCTCCTCCAGGACACAACATACGACCTCCACATCACTGACTCCTCTCCTCCTCCAGGACACAACATACGACCTCCACATCACTGACTCCTCTCCTCCTCCTCCTCCTCCAGGACACAACATACGACCTCCACATCACTGACTCCTCTCCTCCTCCTCCAGGACACAACATACGACCTCCACATCACTGACTCCTCTCCTCCTCCAGGACACAACATACGACCTCCACATCACTGACTCCTCTCCTCCTCCACCTCCAGGACACAACATACGACCTCCACATCACTGACTCCTCTCCTCCTCCTCCAGGGCACAACATACGACCTCCCACATCACTGACTCCTCTCCTCCTCCTCCAGGACACAACATACGACCTCCCACATCACTGACTCCTCTCCTCCTCCTCCAGGACACCACATACGACCTCCACATCACTGACTCCTCTCCTCCAGGACACCACATACGACCTCCACATCACTGACTCCTCTCCTCTCCTCCAGGACACAACATACGTCCTCTACATCACTGACCCCTCTCCTCCTCCAGGACACAACATACGACCTCCACATCACTGACTCCTCTCCTCCTCCTCCAGGACACAACATATGACCTCCACATCACTGACTCCTCTCCTCCTCCTCCAGGGCACAACATACGACCTCCCACATCACTGACCCCTCTCCTCCTCCTCCAGGACACAACATACGACCTCCACATCACTGACTCCTCTCCTCCTCCTCCAGGACACAACATACGACCTCCACATCACTGACTCCTCTCCTCCTCCAGGACACCACATATGACCTCCACATCACTGACTCCTCTCCTCCTCCTCCTCCAGGACACAACATACGACCTCCACATCACTGACTCCTCTCCTCCAGGGCACAACATACGACCTCCCACATCACTGACTCCTCTCCTCCTCCTCCAGGACACAACATACGACCTCCCACATCACTGACTCCTCCCCTCCAGGATACAACATACGACCTCCACATCACTGACTCCTCTCCTCCAGGACACAACATACGACCCCCACATCACTGACTATTCTCCTCCTCCAGGACACAACATACGACCTCCACATCACTGACTCCTCTCCTCCTCCAGGACACAACATACGACCTCCACATCACTGACTCCTCTCCTCCTCCTCCTCCAGGACACAACATACGACCTCCACATCACTGACTCCTCTCCTCCTCCACCTCCAGGACACAACATACGACCTCCACATCACTGACTCCTCTCCTCCTCCTCCAGGGCACAACATACGACCTCCCACATCACTGACTCCTCTCCTCCTCCTCCAGGACACAACATACGACCTCCCACATCACTGACTCCTCTCCTCCTCCTCCAGGACACAACATACGACCTCCACATCACTGACTCCTCTCCTCCTCCAGGACACAACATACGACCTCCACATCACTGACTCCTCTCCTCCAGGACACAACATACGACCTCCACATCACTGACTCCTCTCCTCCTCCACCTCCAGGACACAACATACGACCTCCACATCACTGACTCCTCTCCTCCTCCTCCAGGACACAACATACGACCTCCACATCACTGACTCCTCTCCTCCTCCTCCAGGACACAACATACGACCTCCACATCACTGACTCCTCTCCTCCTCCTCCAGGGCACAACATACGACCTCCCACATCACTGACTCCTCTCCTCCTCCTCCAGGACACAACATACGACCTCCCACATCACTGACTCCTCTCCTCCTCCTCCAGGACACAACATACGACCTCCACATCACTGACTCCTCTCCTCCAGGACACAACATACGACCTCCACATCACTGACTCCTCTCCTCCTCCAGGACACAACATACGACCTCCACATCACTGACTCCTCCCCTCCTCCTCCAGGACACCACATACGACCTCCACATCACTGACTCCTCTCATCCTCCTCCAGGACACCACATACGACCTCCACATCACTGACTCCTCCCCTCCTCCTCCAGGACACAACATACGACCTCCACATCACTGACTCCTCTCCTCCTCCTCCAGGACACAACATACGACCTCCACATCACTGACTCCTCTCCTCCTCCAGGACACCACATATGACCTCCACATCACTGACTCCTCTCCTCCTCCTCCTCCAGGACACAACATACGACCTCCACATCACTGACTCCTCTCCTCCAGGGCACAACATACGACCTCCACATCACTGACTCCTCTCCTCCTCCTCCAGGACACAACATACGACCTCCACATCACTGACTCCTCTCCTCCTCCAGCAGGGCACAACATACGACCTTCACAGCACTGACTACTCTCCACCTCCAGGACGCAATATACGACCTCCACATCACTGACTCCTCTCCTCCTCCTCCAGGACACCACATACGACCTCCACATCACTGACTCCTCTCCTCCAGGACACCACATACGACCTCCACATCACTGACTCCTCTCCTCTCCTCCTCCAGGACACAACATACGTCCTCTACATCACTGACCCCTCTCCTCCTCCTCCAGGACACAACATACGACCTCCACATCACTGACTCCTCTCCTCCTCCTCCAGGACACAACATATGACCTCCACATCACTGACTCCTCTCCTCCTCCTCCAGGGCACATCATACGACCTCCCACATCACTGACCCCTCTCCTCCTCCTCCAGGACACAACATACGACCTCCACATCACTGACTCCTCTCCTCCAGGACACAACATACGACCCCCACATCACTGACTCCTCTCCTCCAGGACACAACATACGACCTCTACATCACTGACTCCTCTCCTCCAGGGCACAACATACGACCTCCCACATCACTGACTCCTCTCCTCCTCCTCCAGGATACAACATACGACCTCCACATCACTGACTCCTCTCCTCCAGGACACAACATACGACCCCCACATCACTGACTATTCTCCTCCTCCAGGACACAACATACGACCTCCACATCACTGACTCCTCTCCTCCTCCAGGACACAACATACGACCTCCACATCACTGACTCCTCTCCTCCTCCTCCAGGACACAACATACGACCTCCACATCACTGACTCCTCTCCTCCTCCTCCAGGACACAACATACGACCTCCACATCACTGACTCCTCTCCTCCTCCTCCTCCAGGACACAACATACGACCTCCACATCACTGACTCCTCTCCTCCTCCACCTCCAGGACACAACATACGACCTCCACATCACTGACTCCTTTCCTCCTCCTCCAGGGCACAACATACGACCTCCCACATCACTGACTCCTCTCCTCCTCCTCCAGGACACAACATACGACCTCCCACATCACTGACTCCTCTCCTCCTCCTCCAGGACACAACATACGACCTCCACATCACTGACTCCTCTCCTCCAGGACACAACATACGACCTCCACATCACTGACTCCTCTCCTCCTCCAGGACACAACATACGACCTCCACATCACTGACTCCTCTCCTCCTCCACCTCCAGGACACAACATACGACCTCCACATCACTGACTCCTCTCCTCCTCCTCCAGGACACAACATACGACCTCCACATCACTGACTCCTCTCCTCCTCCTCCAGGACACAACATACGACCTCCACATCACTGACTCCTCTCCTCCTCCTCCAGGGCACAACATACGACCTCCCACATCACTGACTCCTCTCCTCCTCCTCCAGGACACAACATACGACCTCCCACATCACTGACTCCTCTCCTCCTCCAGGACACCACATACGACATCCACATCACTGACTCCTCTCCTCCTCCAGGACACAACATACGACCTCCACATCACTGACTCCTCCCCTCCTCCTCCAGGACACCACATACGACCTCCACATCACTGACTCCTCTCCTCCTCCTCCAGGACACAACATACGACCTCCACATCACTGACTCCTCTCCTCCTCCTCCAGGGCACAACATACGACCTCCCACATCACTGACTCCTCTCCTCCTCCTCCAGGACACAACATACGACCTCCACATCACTGACTCCTCTCCTCCAGGACACAACATACGACCTCCACATCACTGACTCCTCTCCTCCTCCAGGACACAACATACGACCTCCACATCACTGACTCCTCCCCTCCTCCTCCAGGACACCACATACGACCTCCACATCACTGACTCCTCTCATCCTCCTCCAGGACACCACATACGACCTCCACATCACTGACTCCTCCCCTCCTCCTCCAGGACACAACATACGACCTCCACATCACTGACTCCTCTCCTCCTCCTCCAGGACACAACATACGACCTCCACATCACTGACTCCTCTCCTCCAGGGCACAACATACGACCTCCCACATCACTGACTCCTCTCCTCCTCCTCCAGGACACAACATACGACCTCCCACATCACTGACTATTCTCCTCCTCCAGGACACAACATACGACCTCCACATCACTGACTCCTCTCCTCCAGGACACAACATACGACCCCCACATCACTGACTATTCTCCTCCTCCAGGACACAACATACGACCTCCACATCACTGACTCCTCTCCTCCTCCTCCAGGACACAACATACGACCTCCACATCACTGACTCCTCTCCTCCTCCTCCTCCTCCTCCAGGACACAACATACGACCTCCACATCACTGACTCCTCTCCTCCTCCTCCAGGACACAACATACGACCTCCACATCACTGACTCCTCTCCTCCTCCTCCTCCAGGACACAACATACGACCTCCACATCACTGACTCCTCTCCTCCTCCACCTCCAGGACACAACATACGACCTCCACATCACTGACTCCTCTCCTCCTCCTCCAGGGCACAACATACGACCTCCCACATCACTGACTCCTCTCCTCCTCCTCCAGGACACAGCATACGACCTCCACATCACTGACTCCTCTCCTCCAGGACACAACATACGACCTCCACATCACTGACTCCTCTCCTCCTCCAGGACACAACATACGACCTCCACATCACTGACTCCTCTCCTCCAGGACACAACATACGACCTCCACATCACTGACTCCTCTCCTCCTCCACCTCCAGGACACAACATACGACCTCCACATCACTGACTCCTCTCCTCCTCCTCCAGGGCACAACATACGACCTCCCACATCACTGACTCCTCTCCTCCTCCTCCAGGACACAACATACGACCTCCCACATCACTGACTCCTCTCCTCCTCCTCCTCCAGGACACCACATACGACATCCACATCACTGACTCCTCTCCTCCTCCTCCAGGACACAACATACGACCTCCACATCACTGACTCCTCTCCTCCAGGACACAACATACGACCTCCACATCACTGACTCCTCTCCTCCTCCAGGACACAACATACGACCTCCACATCACTGACTCCTCCCCTCCTCCAGGACACAACATACGACCTCCACATCACTGACTCCTCTCCTCCTCCTCCTCCAGGACACCACATATGACCTCCACATCACTGACTCCTCTCCTCCTCCTCCAGGACACAACATACGACCTCCACATCACTGACTCCTCTCCTCCTCCTCCTCCTCCAGGACACAACATACGACCTCCACATCACTGACTCCTCTCCTCCTCCTCCAGGACACAACATACGACCTCCACATCACTGACTCCTCTCCTCCTCCTCCTCCAGGACACAACATACGACCTCCACATCACTGACTCCTCTCCTCCTCCTCCAGGACACAACATACGACCTCCCACATCACTGACTCCTCTCCTCCTCCTCCTCCAGGACACCACATATGACCTCCACATCACTGACTCCTCTCCTCCTCCTCCAGGGCACAACATACGACCTCCCACATCACTGACTCCTCTCCTCCTCCTCCAGGACACAACATACGACCTCCACATCACTGACTCCTCTCCTCCTCCACCTCCAGGACACAACATACGACCTCCACATCACTGACTCCTCTCCTCCAGGACACAACATACGACCTCCACATCACTGACTCCTCTCCTCCTCCTCCAGGACACAACATACGACCTCCACATCACTGACTCCTCTCCTCCTCCTCCAGGGCACAACATACGACCTCCCACATCACTGACTCCTCTCCTCCAGGACACCACATACGACCTCCACATCACTGACTCCTCTCCTCCTCCTCCAGGACACAACATACGACCTCCACATCACTGACTCCTCTCCTCCTCCTCCTCCAGGACACAACATACGACCTCCACATCACTGACTCCTCTCCTCCTCCAGGACACCACATATGACCTCCACATCACTGACTCCTCTCCTCCTCCTCCAGGGCACAACATACGACCTCCCACATCACTGACTCCTCTCTTCCTCCTCCAGGACACAACATACGACCTCCACATCACTGACTCCTCTCCTCCTCCTCCACGACACAACATACGACCTCCACATCACTGACTCCTCTCCTCCTCCACCTCCAGGACACAACATACGACCTCCCACATCACTGACTCCTCTCCTCCTCCTCCAGGACACCACATACGACCTCCACATCACTGACTCCTCTCCTCCTCCTCCAGGACGCAACATACGACCTCCACATCACTGACTCCTCTCCTCCTCCACCTCCAGGACACAACATACGACCTCCACATCACTGACTCCTCTCCTCCTCCTCCAGGACACAACATACGACCTCCACATCACTGACTCCTCTCCTCCTCCTCCAGGACACAACATATGACCTCCACATCACTGACTCCTCTCCTCCTCCTCCAGGGCACAACATACGACCTCCCACATCACTGACTCCTCTCCTCCTCCTCCAGGACACAACATACGACCTCCCACATCACTGACTCCTCTCCTCCTCCTCCTCCAGGACACCACATACGACATCCACATCACTGACTCCTCTCCTCCTCCTCCTCCAGGACACAACATACGACCTCCACATCACTGACTCCTCTCCTCCAGGACACAACATACGACCTCCACATCACTGACTCCTCTCCTCCTCCACCTCCAGGACACAACATACGACCTCCACATCACTGACTCCTCTCCTCCTCCTCCAGGACACAACATACGACCTCCACATCACTGACTCCTCTCCTCCTCCTCCAGGGCACAACAATCGACCTCCCACATCACTGACTCCTCCTCCAGGACACAACATACGACCTCCCACATCACTGACTCCTCTCCTCCTCCACCTCCAGGACACAACATACGACCTCCACATCACTGACTCCTCTCCTCCTCCTCCTCCAGGACACCACATACGACATCCACATCACTGACTCCTCTCCTCCTCCTCCAGGACACAACATACGACCTCCACATCACTGACTCCTCTCCTCCAGGACACAACATACGACCTCCACATCACTGACTCCTCTCCTCCAGGACACAACATACGACCTCCACATCACTGACTCCTCTCCTCCAGGACACAACATACGACCTCCACATCACTGACTCCTCTCCTCCAGGACACAACATACGACCTCCACATCACTGACTCCTCTCCTCCTCCTCCAGGGCACCACATGCGACCTCCACATCACTGACTCCTCTCCTCCTCCACGACACAACATACGACCTCCACATCACTGACTCCTCTCCTCCTCCAGGACACCACATATGACCTCCACATCACTGACTCCTCTCCTCCTACTCCAGGGCACAACATACGACCTCCCACATCACTGACTCCTCTCCTCCTCCAGGACACCACATACGACCTCCACATCACTGACTCCTCTCCTCCAGGACACAACATACGACCTCCACATCACTGACTCCTCTCCTCCTCCAGGACACCACATACGACCTCCACATCACTGACTCCTCTCCTCCTCCTCCTCCTCCAGGACACCACATACGACCTCCACATCACTGACTCCTCTCCTCCTCCAGGACACCACATACGACCTCCACATCGCTGACTCCTCTCCTCTTCCTCCAGGACACAACATACGACCTCCACATCACTGACTCCTCTCCTCCTCCAGGACACCACATATGACCTCCACATCACTGACTCCTCTCCTCTTCCTCCAGGACACAACATACGAACTCCACATCACTGACTCCTCTCCTCCTCCTCCACGACACAACATACGACCTCCCACATCACTGACTCCTCTCCTCCTCCAGGACACCACATACGACCTCCACATCACTGACTCCTCTCCTCCTCCACCTCCAGGACACAACATACGAACTCCACATCACTGACTCCTCTCCTCCACCTCCAGGACACAACATACGACCTCCACATCACTGACTCCTCTCCTCTTCCTCCAGGACACAACATACGAACTCCACATCACTGACTCCTCTCCTCCTCCTCCAGGACACCACATACGACCTCCACATCACTGACTCCTCTCCTCCACCCGTTTCTTGCAGTCGCCTCTGACATATAATGATAACCACCTGTGTCTTTCAGCAATGGAAGGTTGTCAGCTGGAGGAGCGGTTGTCGGAGCTGGCAGAGGGCGAGCAGCAGGGGGCACTGTCCTTGTATGAGCAGTTGGGGGATCTCTACTGTAAAGTGAGCTGTTACAGTAAAGCTGTGGAGTATTATAAGATGCAGGTAAGGAGGTTATATCGCTGTGGTGGGTGAGGGGAAATGATGTGCAGACCACCAATCCTTCCCTACACTGTCCACTGTGCGGGGGTGGAGCCGGTACGTCTTATGTGGGGGTGGGGAGTTTTAGTGGAGTTGCGTGGAGCGCTATGTGCTCGGCCGGAGGATCTCCTTTGCATGTGTCACATTTTATCATGAACTTTGGACTTTTCATTCAGACTGTAGCTCCGCCCACAGCGCCAGACTGAGCATCCGGAGCCAGTATAACGTGCGCATGTGATCACCCGCCTCCGCTCTGGTTCTGGGCTTATCCAGTTGTAGCGACTACTAAGTGTCCTTTCATGCGTCGGTGGTCCGGGGGGGGGGGGTTGGTGGTCTTCGTGTTGGCACAGATGGTGTGGTCAGACCGTTGTCTCTGACGTCTTCCATTGTTTCTCCGTCTTGTAGCTCCGTTGTGCTGAGTCCTTGAGTCGGCCGGATCGGGAGCTCGCTGTCATTCATGTGTCCCTGGCCACAACCTTCAGTGACCTCAAGGACTATCGGCAGTCCGTAACGCATTATCGAGCCGAGCTGGACCTGCGGAAAGGGAACCCCCGCGAGGTGAGGAGCTCCAGGCTCGTCTATAGCGCTGCACACACCCACAGCGCTGTACAATAAGCGGGGTGCACAGGACATGAACCAGTGACGGATCCTGCCATGCACCCCACGGACCAGGCCCGCTATACGGAAATACTTAGTGGCCGGCATTGGGGGAGGGGAACTTCTCATTGGACGTTATCTCTGAATGTTCCCGCCTTTCAGGAGTGTAAGACGTGGCTGAACATGGCGCTGGCGGTGGAGGAGGACGGTCAGGGGTACAGGGAGGTGCGGAGCTGCCTGTCCAGTGCCATGAAGTGTGCCCGACAGGCCGGAGATTCCCAGCTACAGGTGAGGACCTATTGTGCTCCCCAAACGCCCTCCGAGCACCCCCAGCCTGACGTGTCTCATAAGGCCAAGCCGCAGCCCCTTCTGTGCCAGTGCCCAGTACTACTTCCCAGTCTCCATACCAGTGCCCAGTACTACTTCCCAGTCTCTATACCAGTGCCCAGTACTACTTCCCAGTACTACTTCCCAGTCTCTATGCCAGTGCCCGTTGCTACTTCCCAGTCTCTATGCCAGTGCCCGTTGCTACTTCCCAGTCTCTATGCCAGTGCCCGTTGCTACTTCCCAGTCTCTATGCCAGTGCCCAGTACTACTTCCCAGTCTCTATGCCAGTGCCCAGTACTACTTCCCAGTCTCTATGCCAGTGCCCGTTGCTACTTCCCAGTCTCTATGCCAGTGCCCGTTGCTACTTCCCAGTCTCTATGCCTGTGCCCAGTACTACTTCCCAGTCTCTATGCCAGTGCCCAGTACTACTTCCCAGTCTCTATGCCAGTGCCCAGTACTACTTCCCAGTCTCTATGCCAGTGCCCGTTGCTACTTCCCAGTCTCTATGCCAGTGCCCGTTGCTACTTCCCAGTCTCTATGCCAGTGCCCAGTACTACTTCCCAGTCTATGCCAGTGCCCAGTACTACTTCCCAGTCTCTATGCCAGTGCCCGTTGCTACTTCCCAGTCTCTATGCCAGTGCCCGTTGCTACTTCCCAGTCTCTATGCCAGTGCCCGTTGCTACTTCCCAGTCTCTATGCCAGTGCCCAGTACTACTTCCCAGTCTCTATGCCAGTGCCCGTTGCTACTTCCCAGTCTCTATGCCAGTGCCCGTTGCTACTTCCCAGTCTCTATGCCAGTGCCCAGTACTACTTCCCAGTCTCTATGCCAGTGCCCAGTACTACTTCCCAGTCTCTATGCCAGTGCCCAGTACTACTTCCCAGTCTCTATACCAGTGCACGGTACTACTTCCCAGTCTCTATGCCAGTGCCCGTTGCTACTTCCCAGTCTCTATGCCAGTGCCCAGTACTACTTCCCAGTCTCTATGCCAGTGCCCGTTGCTACTAACCAGTCTCTATGCCAGTGCCCGTTGCTACTTCCCAGTCTCTATGCCAGTGCCCGTTGCTACTTCCCAGTCTCTATGCCAGTGAACAGTACTACTTCCCAGTCTCTATGCCAGTGCCCAGTACTACTTCCCAGTCTCTATGCCAGTGCCCAGTACTACTTCCCAGTCTCTATGCCAGTGCCTAGTACTACTTCCCAGTCTCTATGCCAGTGCCCAGTACTACTTCCCAGTCTCTATGCCAGTGTTACTTCCCAGTCTCTATGCCAGTGCCCGGTGCTACTTGCCAGTCTCTATGCCAATGCCCAGTACTACTTCCCAGTCTCTATGCCAGTTCCCAGTGTTACTTCCGAGTCTCTGTGCCCAGTGTTACTTCCCAATCTCTATGCCAGTGCCCAGTGTTACTTCCCAGTCTCTATGCCAGTGCCCAGTACTACTTCCCAGTCTCTATGCCAGTGCCCAGTGTTACTTCCCAGTCTCTATGCCAGTGTTACTTCCCAGTATCTATGCCAGTGCCCAGTACTACTTCCCAGTCTCTATGCCAGTGCCCAGTACTACTTCCCAGTCTCTATGCCAGTGCCCAGTACTACTTCCCAGTCTCTATGCCAGTGCCCAGTACTACTTTCCCAGTCTCTATGCCAATGCCCAGTACTACTTCCCAGTCTCTATGCCAGTGCCCAGTACTACTTCCCAGTCTCTATACCAGTGCCCAGTGTTACTTCCCAGTCTCTATGCCAGTGCCCGGTACTACTTCCCAGTCTCGATACCAGTGCACGGTACTACTTCCCAGTCTCTATGCCAGTGCACGGTACTACTTCCCAGTCTCTATACCAGTGCCCGGTACTACGTCCCAGTCTCGATACCAGTGCACGGTACTACTTCCCAGTCTCTATGCCAGTGCAAGGTACTACTTCCCAGTCTCTATGCCAGTGCCCAGTACTACTTCCCAGTCTCTATGCCAGTGCCCATTACTACTTCCCAGTCTCTATGCCAGTGCCCAGTACTACTTCCCAGTCTCTTTGCCAGTGCCCAGTACTACTTCCCAGTCTCTATGCCAATGCCCAGTACTACTTCCCAGTCTCTATGCCAGTGTCCAGTACTACTTCCCAGTCTCTATACCAGTGCCCAGTGTTACTTCCCAGTCTCTATTCCAGTGCTACTTCCCAGTCTCTATGCCAGTGCCCAGTACTACTTCCCAGTCTCTATACCAGTGCCCAGTACTACTTCCCAGTCTCGATACCAGTGCACGGTACTACTTCCCAGTCTCTATGCCAGTGCCCAGTACTACTTCCCAGTCTCTATGCCAGTGCCCAGTACTACTTCCCAGTCTCTATGCCAGTGCCCAGTACTACTTCCCAGTCTCTTTGCCAGTGCCCAGTACTACTTCCCAGTCTCTATGCCAGTGCCCAGTACTACTTCCCAGTCTCTATGCCAGTGCCCAGTACTACTTCCCAGTCTCTATGCCAGTGCCCAGTACTACTTCCCAGTCTCTTTGCCAGTGCCCAGTACTACTTCCCAGTCTCTATGCCAGTGCCCGTTGCTACTTCCCAGTCTCTATGCCAGTGCCCGTTGCTACTTCCCAGTCTCTATGCCAGTGCCCGTTGCTACTTCCCAGTCTCTATGCCAGTGCCCGTTGCTACTTCCCAGTCTCTATGCCAGTGCCCAGTACTACTTCCCAGTCTCTATGTCAGTGCCCGTTGCTACTACCCAGTCTCTATGCCAGTGCCCGTTGCTACTTCCCGGTCTCTATGCCAGTGCCCGTTGCTACTTCCCAGTCTCTATGCCATTGCCCGTTGCTACTTCCCAGTCTCTATTCCAGTGCCCGTTGCTACTTCCCAGTCTCTATGCCAGTGCCCAGTACTACTTCCCAGTCTCTATGCCAGTGCCCAGTACTACTTCCCAGTCTATGCCAGTGCCCAGTACTACTTCCCAGTCTCTATGCCAGTGCCCAGTACTACTTCCCAGTCTCTATGCCAGTGCCCAGTACTACTTCCCAGTCTCTATGCCAGTGCCCAGTACTACTTCCCAGTCTCTATGCCAGTTCCCAGTGTTACTTCCGAGTCTCTGTGCCCAGTGTTACTTCCCAATCTCTATGCCAGTGCCCAGTGTTACTTCCCAGTCTCTATGCCAGTGCCACTTCCCAGTCTCTATGCCAGTGCCCAGTACTACTTCCCAGTCTCTATGCCAGTGCCCAGTACTACTTCCCAGTCTCTATGCCAGTGCCCAGTACTACTTCCCAGTCTCTATGCCAGTGCCCAGTACTACTTCCCAGTCTCTATGCCAGTGCCCAGTACTACTTCCCAGTCTCTATGCCAGTGCCCAGTACTACTTCCCAGTCTCTATGCCAGTGCCCAGTACTACTTCCCAGTCTCTATGCCAGTGCCCAGTACTACTTCCCAGTCTCTATGCCAGTGCCCAGTACTACTTCCCAGTCTCTATGCCAGTGCCCAGTGTTAATTCCCAGTATCTATGCCAGTGCCCAGTGTTACTTCCCAGTCTCTAGGCCAGTGCCCAGTACTACTTCCCAGTCTCTAGGCCAGTGCCCAGTACTACTTCCCAGTCTCTAGGCCAGTGCCCAGTACTACTTCCCAGTCTTTGCCAGTGCCCAGTACTACTTCCCAGTCTCTATGCCAATGCCCAGTACTACTATCCCAGTCTCTATGCCAGTGCCCAGTACTACTTCCCAGTCTCTATGCCAGTGCCCGGTACTACTTCACAGTCTCTATGCCAGTGCCCGGTACTACTTCCCAGTCTCTATGCCAGTGCCCGGTACTACTTCCCAGTCTCTATGCCAGTGCCGGGTACTACTTCCCAGTCTCTATGCCAGTGCCCGTTGCTACTTCCCAGTCTCTATGCCAGTGCCCGTTGCTACTTCCCAGTCTCTATGCCAGTGCCCGTTGCTACTTCCCAGTCTCTATGCCAGTGCCCGTTGCTACTTCCCAGTCTCTATGCCAGTGCCCGTTGCTACTTCCCAGTCTCTATGCCAGTGCCCGTTGCTACTTCCCAGTCTCTATGCCAGTGCCCGTTGCTACTTCCCAGTCTCTATGCCAGTGCCCGTTGCTACTTCCCAGTCTCTATGCCAGTGCCCGTTGCTACTTCCCAGTCTCTATGCCAGTGCCCGTTGCTACTTCCCAGTCTCTATGCCAGTGCCCGTTGCTACTTCCCAGTCTCTATGCCAGTGCCCGTTGCTACTTCCCAGTCTATGCCAGTGCCCGTTGCTACTTCCCAGTCTATGCCAGTGCCCGTTGCTACTTCCCAGTCTATGCCAGTGCCCGTTGCTACTTCCCAGTCTATGCCAGTGCCCGTTGCTACTTCCCAGTCTCTATGCCAGTGCTACTTCCCAGTCTCTATGACAGTGCCCAGTGCTACTTCCCAGTCTCTATGACAGTGCCCAGTGCTACTTCCCAGTCTCTATGCCAGTGCTACTTCCCAGTCTCTATGCTAGTGCCCGTTGCTACTTCCCAGTCTCTATGCCAGTGCCCGTTGCTACTTCCCAGTCTCTATGCCAGTGCCCGTTGCTACTTCCCAGTCTCTATGCCAGTGCCCGTTGCTACTTCCCAGTCTCTATGCCAGTGCCCGTTGCTACTTCCCAGTCTCTATGCCAGTGCCCGTTGCTACTTCCCAGTCTCTATGCCAGTGCCCATTGCTACTTCCCAGTCTCTATGCCAGTGCCCGTTGCTACTTCCCAGTCTCTATGCCAGTGCCCGTTGCTACTTCCCAGTCTCTATGCCAGTGCCCGTTGCTACTTCCCAGTCTCTATGCCAGTGCCCGTTGCTACTTCCCAGTCTCTATGCCAGTGCCCGTTGCTACTTCCCAGTCTCTATGCCAGTGCCCGTTGCTACTTCCCAGTCTCTATGCCAGTGCCCGTTGCTACTTCCCAGTCTCTATGCCAGTGCCCGTTGCTACTTCCCAGTCTCTATGCCAGTGCCCGTTGCTACTTCCCAGTCTCTATGCCAGTGCCCGTTGCTACTTCCCAGTCTCTATGCCAGTGCCCGTTGCTACTTCCCAGTCTCTATGCCAGTGCCCGTTGCTACTTCCCAGTCTCTATGCCAGTGCCCGTTGCTACTTCCCAGTCTCTATGCCAGTGCCCAGTGTTACTTCCGAGTCTCTGTGCCCAGTGCTACTTCCCAGTCTCTATGACAGTGCCGAGTGCTACTTCCCAGTCTCTATGCCAGTGCTACTTCCCAGTCTCTATGCCAGTGCTACTTCCCAGTCTCTATGCCAGTGCTACTTCCCAGTCTCTATGCCAGTGCTACTTCCCAGTCTCTATGCCAGTGCTACTTCCCAGCCTCTATGCCAGTGCTACTTCCCAGCCTCTATGCCAGTGCTACTTCCCAGCCTCTATGCCAGTGCCACTTCCCAGTCTTTATTTCAAGAGAAAAGTCCTGCGGCAGCTGCTCGTGGTCCAGCAGAAGTGGGGGGCTCCAGAAGTGGAGGACACTGAGGCGGAGCTACATGAGATGAGCGGCAGTGGTGAGAGCAGCGAGGAGGAGGAGATGGAGAACAGTGAATCTCTACAGGAGAGTGAGCTGGAGCTGTCTCAGAGCGGTAGGTGCCTGTGTTCTCTCTGTCTCGCGCGCGCTCTCTCTGTCTCGCGCGCGCTCTCTCTGTCTCGCGCGCGCTCTCTCTGTCTCGCGCGCGCTCTCTCTGTCTCGCGCGCGCTCGCTCTCTGTCGCGCGCGCGCGCTCTCTGTCGCGCGCGCGCGCTCTCTGTCCCGCGCGCGCGCTCTCTGTCGCGCGCGCGCTCTCTGTCGCGCGCGCGCTCTCTGTCGCGCGCGCGCTCTCTGTCGCGCGCGCGCTCTCTGTCGCGCGCGCGCGCTATCTGCCTCGCGCGCTCTCTCGCTCTCTCGCTCTCTGCCTCGCGCGCTCTCTCGCTCTCTCGCTCTCTGCCTCGCGCGCGCGCGCTCTCTCGCTCTCTGCCTCGCGCGCGCGCGCTCTCTCGCTCTCTGCCTCGCGCGCGCGCTCTCTCGCTCTCTGCCTCGCGCGCGCGCTCTCTCGCTCTCTGCCTCGCGCGCGCGCTCTCTCGCTCTCTGCCTCGCGCGCGCGCTCTCTCGCTCTCTGCCTCGCGCGCGCGCTCTCTGGCTCTCTGTCTAGCGCGCTCTCTGGCTCTCTGTCTAGCGCGCTCTCTGGCTCTCTGTCTAGCGCGCTCTCTGGCTCTCTGTCTAGCGCGCTCTCTGGCTCTCTGTCTAGCGCGCTCTCTGGCTCTCTGTCTAGCGCGCTCTCTGTCTAGCGCGCTCTCTGTCTAGCGCGCTCTCTGTCTAGCGCGCTCTCTGTCTAGCGCGCTCTCTGTCTAGCGCGCTCTCTGTCTAGCGCGCTCTCTGTCTAGCGCGCTCTCTCGCTCTCTGTCTAGCGCGCTCTCTCGCTCTCTGTCTAGCGCGCTCTCTCGCTCTCTGTCTAGCGCGCTCTCTCGCTCTCTGTCTCATTGGAACTGTTGTGAATTACAGAAGATGACGATCTGGAGGGATACGAGAAGTCTGTACCAGGGAGGAGGAGGGGAAACCGGGTGAGTGGCATAGAGTGCGAGCTCTTAGGACCGGAAAACGTCATGCTCCGCCCATTCAATAATCCTCTCTGTTCCTCACCAGTGGAATCGCCGTAATGAGAAGGGGGAGACTGTTCTGCATCGCGCCTGTATCGATGGGAATGCCAAGATGGTGGGGTGCCTGCTGGAGAAGGTGAGTGCCCCCAACTGTGTACTGAGCTGAGCGCGAGTAACGAGTAATGAGCATTACACCGCTTATCCCTGTATTCCAGGGCCACCCCCTCAACCCCCGAGATTACTGTGGGTGGACCCCTCTCCATGAAGCCTGCAACCATGGACATCTAGGTGAGACCACCGTCCCTGCTTCCTCATGTTCCTAATCCGGCCTCTTTGTGCCTCGGTACTTGCGCCCTCCGGCCTCTTTGTTGCCTCGGTTCCCACGCCCTCCGGCCTCTTTGTTGCCTCGGTTCCCGCGCCCCCCTGGCCTCTTTGTTGTCTCGGTTCCCGCGCCCTCCGGCCTCTTTGTTGCCTCGGTTCCCGTGCCCCCCGGCCTCTTCTTTGTTTTGTGCCTCGGTTCCCGTGCCCTCCGGCCTCTTTGTTGTCTCGGTTCCCGCGCCCCCTGGCTTCTTTGTTGCCTCGGTTCCCGCTCCCTCCGACTTCTATGTTGCCTCGGTTCCCACGCCTCCGGCCTCTTTGTTGCCTCGGTTCCCGCGCCCCCGGCCTCTTTGTTGTCTCGGTTCCCGCGCCCCCCGGCCTCTTTGTTGTCTCGGTTCCCACGCCCCCCGGCCTCTTTGTTGTCTCGGTTCCCGCGCCCCCCTGGCCTCTTTGTTGCCTCGGTTCCCGCGCCCCCCCTGCCTCTTTGTTGCCTCGGTTCCCGCGCCCCCCTGGCCTCTTTGTTGCCTCTGTTCCCGCGCCCCCCTGCCTCTTTGTTGTCTCGGTTCCCACGTCCCCCTGGCCTCTTTGTTGCCTCGGTTCCCGCGCCCCCCCTGCCTCTTTGTTGCCTCGGTTCCCGCGCCCCCCTGGCCTCTTTGTTGCCTCTGTTCCCGCGCCCCCCTGCCTCTTTGTTGTCTCGGTTCCCGCGCCCTCCGGCCTCTTTGTTGCCTCGGTTCCCGTGCCCCCCGGCCTCTTTGTTGCTTCGGTTCCCGCGCCCCCCGGCCTCTTTGTTGCTTCTGTTCCAGCGCCCCCGGCCTCTTTGTTGCTTCTGTTCCAGCGCCCCCGGCCTCTTTGTTGTCTCGGTTCCTGCGCCCCCCGGCCTCTTTGTCTCGGTTCCTGCGCCCCCCGGCCTCTTTTTCTCGGTTCCCGCGCCCCCCGGTCTCTTTGTTGCCTCGGTTCCCGCGCCCTCCGGCCTCTTTGTTGCCTCGGTTCCCGCTCCCTCCGGCCTCTTTGTTGCCTCGGTTCCCGCTCCCTCCGGCCTCTTTGTTGCCTCGGTTCCCGCTCCCTCCGGCCTCTTTGTTGCCTCGGTTCCCGCTCCCTCCGGCCTCTTTGTTGCCTCTGTTCCCGCTCCCTCCGGCCTCTTTGTTGCCTCGGTTCCCGCTCCCTCCGGCTTCTATGTTGCCTCCGGTTCCCGTTCCCTCCGGCTTCTATGTTGCCTCGGTTCCCGCTCCCTCCGGCTTCTATGTTGCCTCGGTTCCCACGCCTCCGGCCTCTTTGTTGCCTCGGTTCCCGCGCCCCCGGCCTCTTTGTTGTCTCGGTTCCCGCGCCCCCGGCCTCTTTGTTGCCTCGGTTCCCGCGCCCCCGGCCTCTTTGTTGCCTCGATTCTCGCTCCCTCCGGCCTCTTTGTTGCCTCGGTTCCCGCTCCCTCCGGCCTCTTTGTTGCCTCGGTTCCCGCTCCCTCCGGCCTCTTTGTTGCCTCGGTTCCCGCTCCTCCCGGCCTCTTTGTTGTCTCGGTTCCCGCTCCTCCCGGCCTCTTTGTTGTCTCGGTTCCCACGCCCCCCGGCCTCTTTGTTGCCTCGGTTCCCGCGCCCCCCGGCCTCTTTGTTGCCTCCTTCTGCATTAGCTTTTTTACCTCCGTTGGTTTTTGTCTGATGTTTCATCTGCAGATATTGTACGACTGCTGTTAGACCGCGGGGCGAACATCAATGATCCTGGGGGTCCATTATGTGAAGGGATCACGCCGCTCCATGACGCGCTGTCCAGTGGTAACTTTCATGTGGCTCAGCTGCTGATGAATAGAGGGGCGTCTGTACCCAGAAGACCACCAAGGTACGAGACCAAGGAGAGCCCGGCCTGTCCGTGTGTGCTGATAACCAGACCTGCCGCTTAACTGTGGCCCACCGCCCGCTATGTACCAGGCTGGTGCCCGCTAACAGTGGTCCTGTACCCGCAGGGAGTGACCCCACACGGGAGTTTGCAGGAGTGGATTCACCTGTACGGGAGGCACCTGGATCAAGAGACGCGGAGGGATTGTAAGGAGACTGAGAAGATGCTGCGTGGCGCTCTGGAGGGAAGGGGTAAGATGTGGGTGCCGGGGGCTACATGTAGACACAGGTAAACCTGCCCCCCACCCTGCAGAGTCCGGAGGGAAGAAGAGAACCGTCCACACCACCGTCCACACCACCGTCCACACCACCGTCCACATCACCGTCCACATCACCGTCCACATCACTGACACAATCACCGTCCACACACAACTGACACTATTCAGGCCACACGGGCTGCAGGGATTGGTGTCTCCGTGACCACTGCACCTGACAGGAATTGGGAGGAGACAAGTTGTGGTCAGAATCAGTAGTGCAGCCTCAGACTTTGGGCTGAAACATGAAGTGATTAGATCTTAGTCTAGAAGGAACGCACCGAGGCCGCAGAGAGATGTCCATGTTCTCAACACGACAAGAGATCCTCATTATGGGACATCGGGCGGAGACGTGCCCGTTGTTGCGGGCCTAGAGGGCGGAGACGTGCCCGTTGTTGCGGGCCTAGAGGGCGGAGACGTGCCCGTTGTTGCGGGCCTAGAGGGCGGAGACGTGCCCGTTGCGGGCCTAGAGGGCGGAGACGTGCCCGTTGTTGCGGGCCTAGAGGGCGGAGACGCGCAGGTTGTTGCGGGCCTAGAGGGCAGAGGCGCGCAGGTTGTTGCGGGCCTAGAGGGCAGAGGCGCGCAGGTTGTTGCGGGCCTAGAGGGCGGAGGCGCGCAGGTTGTTGCGGGCCTAGAGGGCGGAGGCGCGCAGGTTGTTGCGGGCCTAGAGGGCGGAGACGCGCCCGTTGTTGCGGGCCTAGAGGGCTGAAGAGTTGCGGTGTACAGCTCAGAAGCGCTAATCTCCCTCAGTTTATACAATGAAGAGGGATATTGAGAGTTGTAGTTGGGCGGGCGGCGCTCTTACCCAGGCAGGTTGTGCAGCTGTACACGTCCCTCCCATGCCTCCCCTCTCCTTGTGTTCCTTGCAGTGGTCTCCACAACTTCTCGGCCGGCTCAGGAGCTCCAGGACCACGAGCTGTTTGATGCTGAGGACTCGGAGCCGCTCGTGGTCGGCCCCTCGTGCTCCCCTATGAACGTTGCTCATCCAAGAAGACTGAGAGAGGATGGAGCCCCTGAACCCCGAGACCTGCAGCGGTCCAGCCAGGCGGAGCAGGATTCCCCTATATATCGCTCCCCTCCCCTCCGTTCTAGCACCCAGTCCAGCGACGAGGGTCCGCCCGTAGAGGAGCCCGAGCAGCTTTTGACCCCTCTCAAGCCGGTTAAGAAGCGGCCGCGACTTGGCGCTCCAAGGACGTCCTCAGAATCGGAGGTCACCAGGGAGGGGAGCACAGTGTCCGATCCTCCCAGACTTTCTGAAGGGGGGATAGAAGCCTACCAGAAAGCCATACAGGGCCTGGGCAGTGCCAAATCACGCCTGATGAGCCACAGCCTGGCGGGGCCCGAGATCGTCCCAGAGGACCTGACACTCCCATTGGCTCTGGTGCCCTCAGACCGTTATCTCGGAGATGATTGGCTGGAAGATGATTTAATGGTGGAGTCTCGCAGCAGGAAGAGAAGTCGCCGATCCCCGGGCGGCGGCCTGGAGGTGGAGGAGATCGAGGAGTCTATTGAAGCGGAGGAGGAGGTGGTGGCGGCGGCGGCGGCGGCAGCAGAAGACTCGTGCAGGAGGGATAAGCCGGCTCGTCACGCCTTCTCACGCAGACGCTCACGCCAGACGAAGCTGACTCAGATTGTAGACAGAGCTGTAGTGGGGCGCACGAGGGGCAGCGTGCACAACATCTCCATCCCCCGGGTAGTGGACAGCGCTGGATCACATAGCACCACCGTGGACAGCAGGGCTGCCGCCCGTCCTGCCATTGCTCAGGTGGGTCACTGTGTGGATGGGGGGGGGGCACTTTGTATAATTTCTCCACTCCCGGCCATTATAACTCTACAGGGTTCCCCATACATTGTGACCTGGAGCGTCGTCTTGTAGTTTATACCCCAGACACAGCGGAGGGCCCGATCTGTAGTCCCTTGTATTCAGCTCCATACAGATCGCCGTCGTCCTGCTGAGCGCTGATTCATTCCTGGACATTTGGGAAGTAGATTTGTCTCATGCCGGATTATCAGGATTTCCAGATCATTGGGTGCTGGGTCAGTGATCAGGGACTCCTCTCCATACAGCCGGGCCATAGGTGTATTGTAATAGGAGTAGAAATGACCCCCTGGGACCCCTCGAGCTTTACTCTGCCGATCCTGTGGGACCACGAGCCATGACAACATTTTGTTTTTATTTTCCTAGTCCCCAATAATGACTGTGAACCCCTCTTTGCCTCCACCAATCAGAATGCGGGTGAGAGTTCAGGATAATGTCTTCCTCATCCCAATCCCTCACAGGTAGGTGATCATCCCTTAAAGGGCCGGTCCAGTCTAACGTAAATAATGAAAAGTTCTGCAACTTTTTAATTCTCTTGAGTTTGTTCATCAGTTTCAAGATCTCTGCTTGATGGCAGTTACATTCAGCATTGTTTACACCCCCAGGTTGAAAATCTGTCTAGACCTGCTCATGCAGCTGAGGGTTTGTCACTATGTCGGTAAAAGTTATCAACCTGGAGCCCAGGACCGTAGAGAGATTTATGCTGCTGCTGTGTTTAGCTCACAGATGAATGTCTGCACTGATGCATTGTAACAAACCACTCAGCTGTGTGAGCAGAACAAGGTCAGAACAGATTTTCGCTCTCTGGGTAAGTAATTAAAAGCGTCTATTATAAAGTTACAGAACGTTTCATTCCACAATGATGAAGCTTCATTCACAGAAGACTGCGCATCGGCTCTTTAAACTTTACATGTATCATCATCCTCATCATCCTCATCATGTCTGTTCTTTCAGTGATGGAGACACACGTGAGGTTTCCTGGTTGGCGGATCAGGCCTCCCAGCGCTACTACCAGATCTGTGGACTGCTTCCCCGTCTCACTCTCAGGAAGGAAGGGGCCCTCCTGGCCCCCAAGGACCTCATCCTCCACGTCCTGCTGAGCAATGAGGAGGTGAGTGCTGTCCAGTGCGGCTCCTCGTCCTGCGCAGGGAACATCACCTCATTCTGCTGCTTCTAACCTGCAGGTTGTGGGTGAGGTGCAGTCCTGGGACCTGCCGCCCCTCACTGACCGCTACAAGAAGGCCTGTCAGAGCCTGGCTGTGGGTAAGACTAGCTGAGCACCCGCGGTGTGACGCCGGAGACCTCCCGCCTCTGACCCGCTGCTCTTCTTCTTGTAGAGGAGAATCGTCTGGTGCGGATGGCCCTGGAGCAGCAGGAGAGCAGCTCGTCCTTGTCCCTGTGCCGTCTGTCCCTGCGAGGACGTGACCTCTGTCCACTCATCCGCGCCTTGAAGATGCAGACCTCCCTGCGCCAGCTGCACCTCACGGGAAACCTGCTAGGGGACGCTGAGGTAGAGGAGCTGCTGGCGATGCTGCGGACCCTGCCCAAACTGACCCACCTCAACCTGGAGTGTAACTGCCTGACCCATGAGGGCATCCGAAGGCTGGACCCGGCCCTGGAGGTGAGTGTCACTGCGGGTGACGGCCAGAGGGGGATGATCCTTCATTAATCGTGTCCTGTCTGCTCTTCCAGAACCTCGAGGAGCTGGACCTGAGCATGAACCCACTGGGGGACGGCTTGTCCCAGCCTCTGGCATCTCTCTTGCTCCACTGCCCGCTGCTCAGCACCCTGAACCTACAGTCCTGCCAACTCTCCACCAAATTCTTGCAGCAACATCGTCGTCTTCTGGCTGATGCCTTCAAAGGTTTGCATAACGTCCCTCACATCACGTACCCCCCCCCCCCCCCCCACTGTTATTCCTGAACTCGTCTGTCAGATCATGATCGGCATCTTTGCTCCAGGATCGAGTTTGATGCAACGAGCAGATAGTGATCTCTAGATATTAAATAGAGATAGCGGAGTCCGTCACAGCTGTGTGCTCGGATCTAAGGAAATCTCTCCCCTAGCTGCTCCCCCTCCCTCTCACAGCATGCAGCCTCACACACAGGAACAGTGATCGCCCTCCTCCTCTCCCCTTTGTCTTCAATTGCAATCTTTTTGCTGACTGAGGCAGGAGAGGGGTACAGGCTGCTAGAAGGTGAGGAGGTGACTCTGTCCTCTAATAACATATATTACAGAGGGGCTGCAGGCAGGAGAGGGGGTGACCCTGTACTGTAATAAGTTATTACGGAGTTTCATATATTGCATTGCTGGTTTATAAATCACTTTTCCTGGTTTCTGCTTCTGTCAGGTGCCGTTCATTTGAAGAATCTCTCTTTCTCCCACAATCCTCTGGGCTCGACGGGGCTGGAGCTCTTACTGAAGACCATTCCCCATGAGACAATCTCCCGGCTGGAGCTTCGAGCTGTTACAGCGGGGAACTCTCTGATCTTCGAGCCTTTAGTGACGTACCTCACTCAGGTGAGCACACAAGCTGCCCCTCCCTCTGTGATACCCCTCCCTCTGTGATGTCCCTCCCTCTGTGCTGCCCCTCCCTCTGTGCTGCCCCTTCCTCTGCTGCCCCTCCCTCTGTGATGTCCCTCCCTCTGTGATGCCCCTCCCTCTGTGATGCCCCTCCCTCTGTGATGCCCCTCCCTCTGTGATGCCCCTCCCCCTGTGTTACCTTCTGTCACCTGCTCTTCCTCAATCTCACCCGCCCTTCCTCAATCTCACCCGCCCTCTTCTACCTGCAGGACGGCTGCGTCTTATCTCACCTGGCACTTTCCTCCAATCACTTGAGTGATGAGTCTGCGCAAGACCTGGCCAGGTAACGTTGGTGTCACCGTCATCTCCTGCGCTTGTAGAAATAAGGATGGGGACAGCACCAGCGTCGCTGACCGTCGTTATGGGGCGGCTCCAGCCCTCGCACAGGACAAAGCAGCGATGACGTCCTCTTTCCTGAGTAAATCTCTTTATTGTCCCGCAGTACAGACACCAGTTCACACCAGCTATGATGGCGGCTCACGTAGAAGCTGGAACGTGGCCGGTGTCTGTACGGGGACCATAAGAAGACGACCGCCTGTCCCCTCCTGCGCGGTGACGCTTCGGCAGGCGGGATTGACACGTCACGCTCTCTCTTTTCAGATGTCTCCCCGTCTGCGCCTCTCTAATGTCTCTCGATCTGTCAGGAAATCCTAAAATAACAGCAAATGGATTTCATTATCTGCTGAATGGGATCCAGGAGCGAAATGGTGAAATGCGAGAACTTCACCTCACAGGTGAGATGTGTGGCCAGAGAAGTGTGCCCGTCAGTGGAAGGGGCTATCGTGGGGGAGGGTGCTGGGTCTTTATAGTAATAGGGCACCCTGATACCGGCCTAGTCCCAGGAAGACCAGCTCCTGAATTCTGTGCTGGGTCATTGGGCCTGGAATCTTTACGGCCGTTTTTCCTTCGGCTCATTACGGGACATAGACCGTGGGTGTACGCTGTTGCCGCTAGGAGGTGTGACACTGAGGGTATGTGCACACAACCTATTTTCAGCCATTTTTAGGACCATAAATGCCCCGAAAAACAGCTAAAAATTCTGTGACTGAACGCCTCCAAACATCTGGCCATTGATTTCAATGGGACAAAATGGCGTTCCATTCCCTCGGGGCCTTTTTTACGCGTCCGTTTTAAAAAACGGCCGTGTAAAAAAAGCCTTGTAAAAAGAAGTGCATGTCGCTTCATGAGCCGTTTTTCATTGACTCGATAGAAAAACGGCTCCAAAAAAGGCAGCAAAAAACTCAAGTTGCTTAAAAAAAGGCTGAAAATCAGGCTATTTTCCCTTGAAAAGTTCCATATTTACAGCCGTGTTTTGTTAAGCGTGTGAACAGAGCCTAAGAATATAATAGTGTTGGCCCCTCCAATAGCATATACCCTCCTATAGGCACTGAACTACAGTAGTCCGTGTTCGCTTAGTGCCCAAAAGCCCAAACAGCACCGCTTCAGGGAAGGGCCGCAAGCTCCTTCCCCAGGTGTACCTGAGTTGTGGACACGGTCCCCTATGCCCTGCGGCCCAAGGCCGCCATCTTTTTTTCTCTCTTGGGCTTGTCCTGCCATCCTCCCCAGGACAAGCCCATCAAGGGGTTGGAACCAAAATTTGGTGCATGGCCGTCACGTGACCACCGACCACCAATCGTGGCACGGAGAAGGGGCAGGTCATATCCTGCTCTCTACTTCTCGCAGACGAGCATCACAGGACCTCTCCACGGCTTCTGTTGGCGCTGGGACCACCTTGCTCTTTCTTCATATGGGTGGGATCTGCTTCTGGCACCCCCTACTTCATAAACCCTCAGACACTGAAGCAGTAAATTACAGTAGGGGAGCACATGCCTAGAACACTCCCAGGTAATCTCAGGCGGCCATTACTCCCTTCTAAGGGATTCACTTCTCTTACTCTTGCAGTATATTGAGTGGACTCATTGTCAAGTTTTTTGTGGCAACCTGTATACTACCATGACAGACGCCAAAGGATCATCTTCCCGACAGGTAGCTTATGAAGTTCACTGTGTCTGATACTCATGTGTTCAACCTACTCCTCTGTGCAATGCATCTTTGGATCACCCTGTAGCCCAACCATCTCGGCCACCTCCAACAATGCCCACACCTAATGCTGAAGCCAAGCTACTATGGGCTCAATCCCTCTCCAATGTTACCCAGTCCGTGGTGGGCGTCTTGGGTCGCCTTGCAGACCAACCTGCTGTGTGCTCTCAGTCTACGTCGTCTTCCATTAGCAGGCCTACCTAAATTGGTCCGATCTGCGCGGTCTCACCCGCCCACAGTCGTTTTGCCTCATCGTTCTCTCCCCCCCCCCTCTCCAGAGGAACAATCCGCTGCTTCTTCCCCTCACCAGGAACCCTTGTCAGAAGGGGGGAAACTCTTGGATTCTAATTCGGAGCTGAATGCTGAGCAAACCTCCACGTTGTCCTCTATGGTGAACAAACACATCACTGTGATCAGAGACATCTTAAAGATGCTGACCCGCCTGCCACTGTGGAGACTGTCACCTTCCTTCACCCCAGGCAATCGCACAAACCTTTCCCCTCCCACTCGGAGTTTGAAGCGGTAGTCTCCAAGCAATGGAAACACCCTGTCTAGAAATTTTCTGAGACCCTTGTCTGGATCTTATGTATCCTTTTCCAGAGTATATTGCCTCGAAATGGGCGAAGCCTCCGGCTGTGGATCCTCTAGGCTTCAGTCCTGCTAAGACCACTACTCTTGCTATGGTAAACTCCGCCTCATTCCACGATCATTTGGACTGCCGCATTGATTCTTTCTCCAGGTCCTCCGCTAAGGCCACTGGCTCGGCCCTGCAGCCAATATTTGCTTCCGTATGGGTGAGGGGAGCCTCTACTAAATGTGCTTGCCGACTCCATCATGGGATCCTGTTAGGGGCGCTCACTGAAGATTTGGTGAATCTCTATCAACAGCTGTACAACGCAACCAAATATCTGTGCGAAGCCTCCCTGAATGCGAATCGCCTTGTGGCCCGCGCCTCCTCTGCCATGGTCACCGTGCTCCGGACGACATGGCTCAAATACTGGTCTGCCAAAACTGTTCCAACGCTCCGTGATGGCTCTTCTCCTCCTTGGCTCCAGTCTCTTGGTTTTTTTTGGTTTTTTTTTGAAGCTCGCTCGTACAAAATCATTTCAGAAGGAACAGGTGGGCAAAGCGCTCATCTGACTCAAATTTGGGGGCAGATTTCTACTCTTCAAGGACGTCTGGCTCTTTCACATCTCGGACACCTAAGTGAGGGAACTAATCGCCTCAGGGTACAAGATCGGATTAGTGTGCCTTCCACCTGACAGGTTCTTCCAGTCTGCAGCCCCTCCTTTACCTACCAGTTCCAACCAACTCCAACAGGGTTTATTCCTTCCAATGCTGACAGAACAAGTCACCTTCACTGCAGGAACAACACACAGTCCACAAAATCATCACAGGAACATCCTCAGAGCGCCGGCCTCAGCTCTCCTGAAGGTCTAAATCAAGAACTCCCATCCTCCCCAGGACAAGCCCTTATATACCCCTCAGGGGAGGAACATCTTGGGAGTTTCTAGTCACCATCATTATAATGACTTTAGTTTGTAGTTCTACATTCTGTAAGTGAGTGGTGTCTTTTGTACTATTATGTGTATTGCCACGGGGGGGGGGGGGGGGGTAGGGGGGTAATTGGATCTGCTTGGTTTGCTCGTCTGCACTCTAGCTGAGTAATGGTGGTGCCTCCTGATGACCCCCTGTGGAGACTGGACAATGAGGACACTTTATGTCTTGTGGACTTCACCTCTGACTCGTCTGATTGTCCATATGCTGGAGACACGACCTGTGGTACCTGATTACAGAGTCATTCCTCTCTACTGAGGACACACAATAATCCACACATAATTCACCATCACGACCTCTCCCCTCATATGATAAGTGAGCTGGCCATGTGGCCTCCACAGGCCGCTGGCCACCTCACTCATAAGCCTCTTATTACAGTTCAATAAGAACAGTTCACAGGCTGCAAAGAAAGTCCAGTGCACATGTACATCCGGGGCTAGGAGCAATGTCTGGAAACACAATCACAAAGTTCAAGACATTCCACAATAGTTCCACGTCATCTGTTCGTTTTGGAAGATCTGATCCGGTGGCTTCCAGGATAGTCCAGCCCGTGAGATGGAGTCTCTGGTGTCAGGGGGTTTCTTGGGACCTTTTATCCAGTTTACAGGTTTCTGCAGACTCCGCATGGTCCATCCAGACACTTTCCTCCCCACTGCATCCCACCACACTATATTGGGTAATGCTGGCAGACTATCTGACCCATCACCCAGGCAAAGATCATACCAGAAAATACAGTCGCTGTTCAGAACTGTAGCGACTCCTGAGAGCTTGGTGGCAGAAGATGGGGAGATAGAAGTCCAATCAGTTTGAGAAAACAAGGGCCATGGGCATATTTGAAAAGGGTCTGAAGTCTCCCCATCCTGAAGATCACCACTGCTGTTGGGACCAGTGTCTTGTTGTCCTCCGCAGACCTGCTCCTTCTTCCACCTTAGAACTCGCGGACACTCCAGTGTCATCCTCATCCATGTTGGAAGGCTGTGCGCCTGGAGAGTCCATACTGACCGTAACATCCACAACATCATTGGACAAAGACAAATCAGACCTCAAGGCAACAACACAGCTGGATTACTGAACCTCTTAGAAATCCTGGGGTGAAGGGAACGCAGGAAACACATCGCCAGGAGAAGCACAAACATCATTGCTCACTAGTGGGGCTGTATCGTGTGACTTAACCTCAGCTGGGCTTTCAGAACTGGCACTGGTGATCTCAGTGCTAAAGGTTTTAGGAGATCCAGTGCTAGTTATATCTCCAGTGTCTTCACCATCCACACCAGCGCTAGTTATATCTCCTGTGTCTTCATCATCCACACCAGCACTAGTTATATCTCCCGTGTCTTCATCATCCACACCAGCGCTAGTTATATCTCCTGTATCTTCATCATCCACAGGATTTGTCTCTAGATATATAGACATCCTCTGTATGAATTCCTTCCGGTCCCGAATTAAGTTCAGAATCTTTTCCCTCTTCCTGGTGCTCCCATGACATATGGTATAAGCTGCTGCCACACTCCACATCACTCACCTCAGGAGACTCTGAAGCTTTCTCTGGAGATCTGTAGCGATCAGAGCCTGGAGCAGCAGCACAATCCTTATAACACTGTGCTGGCCGTACACACCATGTTTGCGGCACATCTCGCTCCCCTGTTGCCAGACACCAATTCCAGTCCCAGAACTTATCATCCTTGGAGGCCAAACATCCCAGAACATCCATGGTCACCTGGTACAACTCCCGAGCTCGCACAAGGACTTGTTCCTCCCTTGCCATAGTCAGAGCCTTATCCCAAGCCCAGCGTTCAACGTCTTCTGTAGACTTTTTGGTCCGAGACAGTCCATTGCCTCCTGGTAAACCACGATTGTTCTCCTCACGATAGACATCCTGGTGTGCAGACCTCTGTCCATCTCTCCTGCACTCTGTTGATCCCACTTCTGACACCAGTTGTCATGGGGTTCGTTCGGTTAATACACGATCAACAGAGCCAGTGATGACAGGGCAACTCCAACAGGGTTTATTGTATCCAATGCTGACAGAACAAGTCACGTTCAATTCAGGAACAACACACAGTCCACAAGTCAGGTAATCCCAGGAACATCTTCAGAGCGCCAACCTCAGCTTCAGCTCTCCAGAAGGTCTAAATCCAGAAGATCTCCCCTCCTCCCCAGGACAAGCCCTTATATACCCCTCACGGGGAGGAACATCTTGGCAGTTTCTAGTCACCATCATTATAATGACTTTCGTTTTTAGTTCTACTGTCTGTATGTGAGTTGTGTCTTTTGTACTATTATGTGTATGGCCAGTCTATTGTCTGCCACAACTGGGATGAGGACACCGGGGGGGGGGGGGGGGGTAGGGGGGTAATTGGATCTTCTTTGTTTGCTGGTCTGCACTCTAGCTGAGTAATGGTGGTGCCTCCTGATGACCCCCTGTGGAGACTGGACAATGAGGACACTTTATGTCTTGTGGCTGCACCTCTGATTGTCCATAGGCTGGAGACACGACCTGTTGTACCTGATTACAGAATCATTCCTCTCTGCTGAGGACTCACAATAAACCACACATAATGCACCACCACAGTCCCTGTTCCTCCAGGCCAAGAATTCGAGGGTTTTACACAAATTTGCCCCTAAAAGGGATGGTTCAGTTTGTCTTATTCTGTACCTAAAATTGCTAAACGGCTTTTGTCAAGCTCAATTATTTCTACATGGAGTTCCTCCGGTCGGGGATCTCCTCTATGGAGCAGAATACGTCCTCTTTGCAGTGGACATCAGGGATGCATACCTGCATGTTATGATTTGCAATTCTCCCTCACCACTATTGTCAACCAATCCAAATCCTGTCTAACTCCCAGTCGGAGACTTGCCTTCCTGGGAATGGTGTTCGACACCAGACTTGCTCCGGAGAAACTGTCCACCCTGCAGCAGCGAGTCTGTGCTCTGCGGCGGGGAACTCCCACCTCTC
The DNA here is from genome assembly GCF_050947455.1 of Rhinoderma darwinii. NCBI lineage: Eukaryota > Metazoa > Chordata > Amphibia > Anura > Rhinodermatidae > Rhinoderma > Rhinoderma darwinii. The sequence continues at coordinate 275,615 of NW_027461813.1, read as the reverse complement.
CACTTTCTTATGAAGGTTCTGGTTACCGTGATGGCTTCCATCGAGGCTATTCCCTTTGGCCACTTGTCTACTTTAGATCCTCTACTGGTGGAAACCGCTCTCTGGATTCCTTATAATGTCAAATCCTATTTTCCTTGACTGTACGCTAGTCTCTTCTATGGTGGTTCTCCTCCCCAGCGATCTCTCAAGGCCGTTCCTGTTCTTTTTTGCAGTCCACATTACCAGGGTCGAAAATTGGGTGGCGGATAATCTCGGTTGCGAACAGGTCGACCCAGTAAAATGGGACTTTCATCACGAGGTGTTAGAACTAATCTGTTTCAGGTGGGGCACACCGGACGTGGATTGCCAGCGTCTCCACTCAATTGCTAGGTCCCCCTCTTCGTCTCGGGATCGATGCTCCGGTGGCTCCATAGGATCACATCAGTCTGATTTCCCTCCCGCGGCCACTTCCCAGGAGAATCAAGGACAAGGGGATTCTGACCATCCACGTCTCTTTGGACTGGCCACGCCGTTGTTGGTACTTCAATGTGGTGACTCTACTAGCCGACGTTCTCTGGCGCTTACCTCTTCGGCATGATCTGCTCTCACAAGCGCCTCTCTTCCAACTAAGTTTACAGTCACTACATTAAACTGAGTTTCTGTTGAAGCCGCAGTTCTGAGAACCCGAGGCTTATTGCAGCGGGTAATCCAAACCATGTTGGAGTCTAAAGAGCCTTCTTTCGCCATAATTTATCATCGTATTTGGAATATGTACCTGCAGTGGTGTTCTCCTTGCCCAGGCCCCTGGTGTTCCTTAAGGAGGAGTTGTAATGGTGGGCTTGCCCTCGGCTCTCTTAATGGTATCCTTATTGTTTTGTTTTTTTTAAACAAACCTCTAGCGTCCAAATCTGATATCCAAACTTTTTAATTGGAGGGCGGTGCCATCCCTATCTGCCCCCAGCTCAGTCTTTGGAATCTGCAATGCATTTGGCTCATTTTGAACCTCTTTGTGAGAATTCATTGTGCCTGCTCACCTAGACGGTGGTGTTCTCTGTGGCGTAGACCTCCATCTGACGGCTCTATCTGGTCTCCGTATTTGACTCTCCATCAAGATAAATATAAAAGAGTATCCGGCACACCAATTTTGAAAAAAGGGTATTTTTTTATTATTTTGTTTTTAATGCAAGTGGCAGAGTGCGAGGTACGCTTTCTTCACAATTGTAATGTGTCCGCTCCTTCTATCGCTTTGACGCCTTGTTTGTAGTGCCGAAGGGTCTGAGGGTAGGGGATGGTGGCTTTTAATTGTACGGACTACCCGCTTAAAGGGAAGGAGCCCGAGCTCCAGATTACAGCCCATTCCTCTAGGGCGGTTGGTGCTTCCTAGGATGTGCGCCATCAAGCTACGGCTCTTCAGCAAGGCGGCTGCCTGGTCATCCTTACGTTCTACAGGGTGGACACCTTTGTGTCTGCAGAAGCTTGTAGCGGGCATCTGTGGAGTAGATGCTTACGTCCCTTTTTTTTTTTTCCACCCATGTGGACGGCTTTGGGACGTTCCATGGTCTCTGTCTCCCAATTAGAACAACGAGAATATAGGATGTTTTGAGTATTTACCGTAAAATTATTTTCTTGTCCAGTCCTTTGGGGGACACCATTTTTTTGTTGTTTTTTTTAATAAAGTTCATAAGTTTGTCCGTTAAACGTGCTTTTCGTCTGTGGTTCTGATACCTTTATGTTCTGCTTCTGTAGAGACTAACTTGCTCCATTCCTTAGTTTCACGCCCCCTAGAGGGTAACAGCATATAGCCATGATCTGTGTTCCCCAATGGACTGGACGAGAAAGGATTTTATGGTACTCAAAAAATCTTCTTTTTTCACAGCTCAAGAAAAGATATCTGGACTAGTGCAAATATAAGGCCGTCGCATAGGCGGGTGGGTTTGCTCCTCATAAAGTGATAACTGAACTTGTGTCCCTGCAGTAATCACTACGTTGATGGGGGGGGGGGTCATCCTCTTGTTAATTTATTTTGTAAGCAGGAGAGCTAGGGTCCGTAGTATAAGCCGGAGCTGTATTTGGGGTTTCACCTATGTTGAGGTCTTGTTCTAGCTGACAAGCGTGGTCACACTACTAGGACCCGTCCTTGAGCACTTGCCCTTCCTAAGACCTAAGGTCACGCTCCAGTTTGGCACATTCAGACGTGTCCGGAGTTCAGGGTAATGAAGTCTGTGAGCTCAAACCTCCGGAACTTGAGACTCCATACCCACAGGTGCTGCTCTCAGGTTTCTATGACACAACGTTTTAAACAACCGACCGTTGATTAAACTTCTCAACGGTGCAAAAAGTGCTTAAAGAGGTCGTCTCGTAAAGTTAACCCCTTTTCAAAACGAATCCGGTGCAGCGCTCCCTCCTTCTCTCACCCCAAGTGATCGGCTGCTACTGCAGGGGAAGCCGAAACAATCCACTTGATGAATGCCATGTAATACCCGGACACCCTGAGTTCAGCGCAGACTCTCTCTTATGGAGCGGCTCTTCATTCCAGCACATAGAAGAGTGTCTAAGGTGGGGGACACCCTCATGTCTTGTTGTCCATATGTTCTGATACCCCTTTAAATGTTCTGTAGAGCTCCCCTCCGTTCTTTAAAGTGGTGGAGATCAGAGCAGAGCAGACTCCACTGATTATCTTCTGACCCGTAGCGATGGCTTTTCTGCAAGTTCCAAAAAGCTGCATTTCAGGGCCGTCAGCTGGTCCACCACCGACCTCCTGTGCAGGTTAGGCCTTGTATTCTGGAGAGGAGGCATCGGCCGTGCACAAGGCAGTTCATGCAGACACCAGCAGAGGGCAACACAGGCTCTTCCTGCAGTATGGAGGGTCACTGACTTTGTGTTCTGTTTTGTTTTTTGTTTTTTTAGGCTGCAGTATCCAAGGGCCCTTTAATAGCCGCTCCCTGGACGTGCTCTCCTGCCACCTCCAGGAGCTCAGACTTGGCTCCCACAACCTTTCCAAAAAGGACAGAGAGACCTTGCTGCAGGCCTGGTGTGGAGACTCGCTCATCACAAATCATAAGAGCAAACTCTTCTTCAAGAGACTGACGTGAGGGTTCAAGGGTGTGACATAGGGACATAACCGGTGCCCTAGGAGAAGACAAGGGACCTCCGATGTTATGCCCATCATCTTCTGGAAGAGGAACCAGACCAGGGTGTCCTCCAGAAGACTCTGATCTTCCTAATGGTCCCTGCCGACAACTCCCATCTATGGGGCACCCTCTCCCTTTCTGGCGTAGTGCTCCTTGTCTGGTGGTCCGTGAATAAACAGAAGGACATATCGGGCTCCTGACGTCAAACTGTTGAGTTACCTGCGCCTCATTATCCCCAACCCCCGTCCTGTGCTGCTATTCTCTGTAATGGGTGGGTGCAGGGAGAGTAAGTAACATTGTGGCCTTAACAGCAGGTAAGAACTTTTGTGAACTCGTGCAGGACCAAGTTCTGGATTTGGAGGGGACCACATCCGGCATATGTAGGGACTGCGGGTCTCCTGCCTCTTCCGTACATTTTATCTGATGTTTTATAGTTTTGGGGAAGGAAAATGTCTATTCGTTATCTCTCTGTAAATAAACAGATATTGGATGATCTGGTGTCTGTTTCATCATGGGTGATATTTATGGGAACAACCCCTTCATAAATCACAGGCCTCACCATAGATCATGCCAACCCAGGACCACCCCCCCTCCCATTGATCACCGCCATACCTGCCCCCTCCTCATTATAGATCACAACCCATTTTCATCCAGAACAACCCCATTTACATAGACCACTGCCCCTTCCCATTATGTATCACATTCCAACCTCCCTCAGGACCACCTACCTCCTATAGGTTACAACTAGCCCTGTCCCAACCACGCCACCAGGTCTCCCATAGATCTCATTTGAAGGACACCTTTTTCTAAAAAAAAACATGTATAATATCGGCCGATCAGCCATAACATTAACACCCCCACCTAATATTGTGTAGTCGCCCTCGTGCCGCCCGTACAGCACTGACCTGGCGAGAAATGGACTTCACAAGACGTGTGAAGGTTCCTGTGGTCTCCGGTACAAGACGTGTGAAGGTTCCTGTGGTCTCCGGTACAAGACGTGTGAAGGTTCCTGTGGTCTCCGGTACAAGACGTGTGAAGGTTCCTGTGGTCTCATAAGCTTTATAGTAGTGGTAAAGACAGCGGGCGTGCTGCCCAGGAGTGATGGTATGGATAGAGACAGCGGGCCTGCAATCACAGCGATCACTTGCATTTCAATGTAAATATAGTGTGCATGCAATCGCGTTGTAACGGCTGCCACGCCGTTCCCCGTCTTCCCCACGGCCTCTGCTCCGGTTCCTGTGCCCTCCATTACCTCATGCTCATCCCGAGCTCCACTTACCAGATCCAGACGCTCTGCTGGCCCTGGGTGGCATCAGGTAAGTGCATCCCTTACCTCCCTCCGCAGCCGTCATCCTAGATGTGCGACTGCAGCCACTAGAGGGAACGCGCGCTGACTCGTTCCTTTCTTAAAGGGCCAGCGTGCACCTTAATTCAAAAGACTTCCTATTTAAGGATCCTCCTTCCTCTCAATCCTTGCTTGTTGAACCAAGTTCCCTGTGAGTTTCCCCTCTACCCTGGTTTCCTGTTTTCTTGTCTTCTGCCTTTGTCTGGATTTCCCGTTGTGACCTCTGCCTGAACTTGACTATCCTTGTCTGCAGCCTGCCTTGACCTATTGCTGCCATACCCGTTACAACGTCTGCCGCCTGCCTTGACCTATTGCTATCCATACCCGTTACGACGTCTCCTGCCTCTCCTGACTTCTGCCTTCCCATCCGACCGCCTCTAACCCGCTGTGCCAAGCGTTGCCCTGGGTTCCAAGCACCATCTCCCGGACGACACAGAGGATCCACAAACAAACCGGTGAGAACCGTTATAGTTTGAACAAGCCATGGATCCCCTTGACACAGCCCTGGCTGATATGGCTCAGGAGCTTTCTAGACAACGAGTCCGCCAAGATCAGCTTTTTCAACTGTTGCAAAATGTCTCCACTCGTTTGAACGAACTAGCGCCTCCGATACCACCACCACAGCAAGCTCCTGTCTACAGTCCAGGTCTACATTTAACTACGCCTGCCTGCTATGAGGGTAACCCCAAAACCTGCAGGGGATTTGTTAACCAATGCACCATCCACTTTGAAGTCATGGCGCATCATTTTTCCTCAGACTGGGCTAAGGTGGCCTACATCCTGTCCCTGCTGTCTGGTGAAGCGCTGGCGTGGGCATCGCCCTTGTGGGAGACCAACGACCCCATCATGTATAATATTCAGAACTTTCTCTCCACATTTAAAAAGGTGTTTGAAGAGCCGGGTTGAGCATCTTCAGCAGCTTCCTCTCCTCAAGCTCCAGAAAGGAACCTCCACTGTATGTCAATAGGCTATTCAATTCCGCACCCTGGCTACAGAACTCCAGTGGAATAATGAGGCTCTAGTATCTACCTTCAGGGAGGGTCTGGCGGGCCGAATCAAGGATGAACTTGCTTGCCGAGACCTTCCACCACCTTTGGATGACTTGATTACTCTTGCCAATCAGATTGAAATACGTTCCCGTGAGAGACAACAAGAATCTGCTCGGGGCAATCGGACATCACGGTTGGCACCAACCTTCCAAAGGCCTCTTCTTGTCTCATCTTTCTCTCGGGCGGATGAACCCATGCAGGTGGAGAGAACAAGACTCACGCCAGAGGAGCGCCAGAATAGACGCAAGTTGAACTTATTTTATACTGTGGTGGAAAAACGCACTTCCTCAAGGACTGTCCAGTGAGGCCGGAAAAGTCCAACGCCTAGGGCAAGTAGGAGAGGCTACCCTAGGTGGAGTATCACCCTCTCAAAAGATGACCATACCAGCAAAACTGTCCTTTGCAGGAACCACTTTCTGCGTTCAAGCCTTCCTAGATTCCGGATCCGCTGGGGATTTCCTGTGCCAGTCCCTCGTTAATGGCTACCAAATCCCAGTTCAAAAACTAACCAAAGATTTGTCCATTGCTTCAGTGGATGGGAGGCTTCTACAGGAGACTATCTATCTCGTCACCAAGCCCATTCTCCTGTTAACAGGGGCACTGCACTGGGAACGCATCTCCTATGTTTTAAAAAATCTCTCTGAACCCTTTGCTACAGGGTCTACCGTGGTTGCAGAAGCACTCTCCTGTTATTGACTGGACTGGAGGCCAAATTACTTGCTAGAGTGACTTCTGTCACCAACATTGTCTACAATCTATTCGCCCACCCATGCCTTGGTCTACAGAACCTGACTCCGCAGGACCTCCTACTCCATATAAAAGCTTCTCGGATGTCTTCTGCAAACAACAAGCTGAATTGCTGCCTCCTCACAGGCCATACGACTGTGCCATAGACCTGGTCCCCAACGCCACGCCTCCCAGAGGTAGAGTCTACCCGCTGTCTTTGCCCGAGACGGAGGCCATGTCTCGGTATATTAAAGAAAATCTGGAGAGAGGATTCATCCGTAAGTCCTCTCCTGCTGGCGCAGTGTTTTTCTTTGTGGGGAAAAAAGTCGGCTCCCTGTGTCCTTGTATTGATTACGGAGGATTGAATAATATCACGCTAAAGAACAAGTACCCGTTACCATTGATCTCTGAACTCTTTGACCGCCTACAGGGGGCGAGAATTTTCACCAAACTAGACCTTCGTGGAGCTTATAACCTCATTCGCATCCGCGAGGGTGACGAATGGAAAACCGCGTTCAACACTCGTTATGGGCATTTCGAATACCTCATCATGCCCTTTGGACTTTGTAATGCTCCTGCGGTTATTTTAGGCTTTTGTTAATGACATTTTTCGGGATCTGTTGTACAGTTGTGTGGTGGTATACCTAGATGACATTCTAATCTTTTCTCCTAATATTCAGACTCATCGTGTGCATGTGCGCCAAGTGTTACAGCGTCTGCGAGAGAAATCTCTGTTTGCTAAACTGGAGAAATGCCTCTTCAAGAAAACCAGCCTGCCTTTCCTGGGGTATGTCATTTCCGACCAGGGACTTCAAATGAATCCAGCCGAGTTATCCTCAATTGTCAACTGGCCTCGTCCGCAAGGACTCAAAGCTGTCCAACCCCTGCTGTGATTGGCAAATTGTTACCGCCAGTTTATTCCTCACTTCTCCTCTGACAGCTCCTATTTCTGCTCTGACCAAAAACGGGGTTAATGCTAAAGACTGGACCACGGAGGCAGAAGCCGCATTCCAAGCTCTTAAAATTGCCTTCTCTTCTGCCTCAGTCCTACATAGACCGGATTCCACCAAACCCTTTGTTCTGGAGGTCGATGCTTCATCTGTGGGAGTCAGAGCCATCCTTTCACAAAAGACTTGTAGAGGGAGACTGGTGGCCTGCAGCTTTTTCTCCAAATCTTTTACACCTGCTGAAAAAAATTATGGTATTGGAGATAAAGAACTTTTGGCTATTAAATTGGCCCTGGAGGAGTGGAGACATTTGCTTGAGGGTGCGCGGCACCCCATCATCATCATCATCTACACAGATCATAAGAACCTCCTTTTACCTGCAATCTGCTCAATGTCTAAATCCTCGCCAAGCACGGTGGGCATTATTCTTCTCCAGATTTGATTTCCATCTGCACTACAGACCCGCTGGAAAGAATACCAAGGCTGACGCTTTATCTCGTTGTTTTGACCCCACAGATCAAGAGCCCAGTCCTCAGTTTATTATAGATCCGAAACATATTATGATCGCTGCCCCAGCTGAAGTGGTACACATTCCCCGAGGAAAGACCTACGTACCCCCTAAACAAAGGGATTGTGTCCTTCATTGGGGTCATGCCTCCAGGGTTTCTGGGCACCCTGGCATCAAAAAGACTCTCAATTTGATTGGCCGTCAGTACTGGTGGCCTTCCATGTCCCAAGACACTAAAGACTTTGTTTCAGCCTGCTCCACTTGCTCTCAGAATAAAGTCTCCCATTTAAGACCTGACGGTCTTTTGCATCCTCTACCCGTGCCTGACTCTCCCTGGTCACACATTGCCATGGACTTCATCACCGATCTGCCTAGTTCTGCGGGGTGTACCGTGATCTGGGTAGTCGTGGATCGCTTTTCCAAAATGGCGCACTTTGTACCCCTTCCAGGTCTTCCATCGTCTTCCCGACTGGCTACACTGTTTATCAAGCACATCTTTCGCCTGCATGGTCTTCCTAAACATATTGTCTCTGACTGACAGAGGAGTTCAGCTCACATCCAAGTTCTGGAGAGCCGTGTGCAAACTGCTGGAGGTCAAACTAGACTTCTCTTTCGCTTACCAACTTCAATCCAATGGTCAAGTAGAGCGGATTAATCAAATACTTGAAAGTTTCCTCAGAAATGTTTTGTCTCCACGACAAGACGACTGGGCAAGTCTACTTCCATTGGCCGACTTTGCCTAAAATAACCTATACAGGGGAATCTACCCGCCCAGCACCCAGGAATTCCCCTACAGGTCTCTGCGCCTTCTGAGGTTCCAGCTGCTAACATAGTTTGTACGTATATGGCAGGAGGCCAAGGGCTCCATCCACAGAGCCGTAGCCAGGTTCAAAAGTAACACGGATAAAAGACGCAGGATACCGCCGCAACTCCTTCCTGGGGATAAAATCTGGCTGTCCACCTGGTACATACGTCTGAAGACCCCTTGTTACAAGCTCGCTCCTCGTTTTCTGGGTCCTTATGAGATAACCAAACAAATCAATCCAGTAACTTTCAGACTTCGCCTTCCTCAGTCTCTGAAAATCTCTAATTCCTTCCACATTTCTCTGCTGAAACCCACCATACTCAACCGATTTTACAAAAAAATTCCTGTCCATCCTGCTCCTGCGACTGATGCCGAGTTCTAGATTAAAGAGATCCTAGATGTCAAACGTACACGGGGGAGATTATGGTACCTAGTGGACTGGAAAGATTATGGTCCTGAGAGATCATGGGAGACCGTGGAGAATGTCAACGCCCCAGCTCTCATCAAGGACTTTGAACGCAGGTTCCCTAGCCAGCCAAAAAAGAGGGGGCATAAAGGGGGGGTACTGTAACGGCTGCCGCGCCGTTCCCCGCCTCTTCCATGGTCTCTGCTCTAGTTCCCGCACCCTCCATTCCCTCATGCTCGTCCCGAGCTCCACTTACCCGATCCGGACGCTCTGTTGGCTCTGGGTGGCGTCAGGTAAGTGCATCTCTTACCTCTCCGCAGCCGTCATCCATGATGTGCGGCTGCAGCCACTAGAGGGGGCGCGCGCGCGCTGACTCTTCCCTACTTAAAGGGCCAGCGCATGACAAAATTCCAAGACTTCCTATTTAAGGATACACTTCCCTCTGAATCCATGCTTGTTCAACCAAGTTCCCCGTCAGTTTCCCTGTACCCTGGTTCCCTGTTTCCTTACCTTCTGCCTTTGTCTGGATTTCCCGTTGTGACCTCTGCCTGAACTTGACTATAATTGCCTGCCGCCTGCCTTGACCTATTGCTATTGATACCCGTTTCGACGTCTGCTGCCTGTCCTGACTTCTGGCCTATACATCTGACTGCCTCTAAACCCACTGTGCCAAGCGTTGCCCTGGGTTACAAGCACCATCTCCCGGGATCTCACAGGAGTTGGGGTGTTCAGAAATAAATTGGTGGGCATAAATATTGGTTTGTTTGGTCCACCATAAGATGGATCAAATTGTCTGTGAAAAACAATTTGAAAAAGCCGATTACAGGCAGCCCTTCGTCTGCACATGAATTTCTGGTGCAGCAGTAAATTCTCGCATTTGGGGGGTGTAATTGGTTGGGGGTGACCAAACAATGCTGGCAGTACCAGGGTCAGGCAGAACCCGGGCACTAACCCACCTGTGGCTACGAGGAGGTTGCTGGAGGAGGACGTGACAATGAACTTTAATTCAGTATTGCTCGCTGAGTCTGTATCAGACGCGATCATGGCATACGCCTCTTCAGCGGTGTAACGTCTCGCTGCGATTTTTATAAATGTGTGTATATGTGTATGTAGTGTTATATCAAGTGCAGAGTCAGCGCAGCGTCTAGCAGGACATTCCCAGCACTTCATGCTTCCCTCTGCCGACAGCTTTATGGAGACGTTGATTTCATTTTCCAGCAGGACTCGGCACCTGCCCACACTGCCAAAAGTACCAATACCTGGTGCAATAACCTCAGTATCACTGCGCCTGAATGGCCAGCAAACTCGCCCGACCTAAACCCCATAGAGAATCTATAGGGTATTGTCAAGAGGAAGATGAGACACCAGACCCAACAATGCAGACGAGCGTAAAGCCGATATTATACAACCTCGGCTTCCATACCACCTCAGCAGGGCCACAGGCTGATCGCCTCCATGCCACGCCACATTGATAACACCTCAGCAGTGCCACAGGCTGATCGCCTCCATGCCACGCCACATTAATATCACCTCAACAGTGCCACAGGCTGATCGCCTCCATGCCACGCCACATTGATAACACCTCAGCAGTACCACAGGCTGATCACCTCTATGCCACGCCGTATTGATAACACCTCAGCAGGGGCACAGGCTGATCACCTCCATGCCACGCCGCATTGATAACACCTCAGCAGTGCCACATGCTGACTGCCTCCATGCCACGCCACATTAATAACACCTTAGCAGTGCCACAGGCTGATCGCTTCCATGCCACACCGCATTAATAACACCTCAGCAGTGCCACAGGCTGATCACCTCCATGCCATGCCGCAATGATAACAGCAGTGCCACAGGCTGATCGCCTCCATGCCATGCCGCATTGATAACACCTCAGCAGTGCCACAGGCTGACCGCCTCCATGCCACACCGCATTGATAACACCTCAGCAGCGCCACAGGCTGACCGCCTTCATGCCATGCCGCATTGATAACACCTCAGCAGTGCCACAGGCTGATCGCCACCATGGCACGCCGCATTGATAACACCTCAGCAGTGCCACAGGCTGATCGCCTCCATGCCACGCCGCATTGATAGCACCTCAGCAGTGCCACAGGCTTATTACATCCATGCCACGCTGCAGTGATAATACCTCAGCAGTGCCACAGGCTGACTGACTCCATGCCACGCTGCAGTGATGCAGTAATTCGGAGCCCCGGCCAAGTATTGGGGGCAGATACTGGACAGACTTCTCAGGACGATGACCTTTCAGTATAAAAATCATTTTGAATTTGGGCTTATATAATATCCTCATTTTCTGAGACACTAAATTTTGGGTTTTCAGTAACTGTTCCCATAATCATCAACATTAGAAGAAAAAACTGTTGGAAATAGATCCCTCTGTGTGTGATGAATCTATAGAATATATGAGATCCCTCTGTGTGTGATGAATCTATAGAATATGAGATCCCTCTGTGTGTGATGAATCTATAGAATATATGAGATCCCTCTGTGTGATGAATCTATAGAATATATGAGATCCCTCTGTGTGTGATGAATCTATAGAATATACGAGATCCCTCTGTGTGTGATGAATATATGAGATCCCTCTGTGTGTGATGAATCTATAGAATATATGAGATCCCTCTGTGTGATGAATCTATAGAATATATGAGATCCCTCTGTGTGTGATGAATCTATAGAATATATGAGATCCCTCTGTGTGTGATGAATCTATAGAATATATGAGATCCCTCTGTGTGTGATGAATCTATAGAATATATGAGATCCCTCTGTGTGTGATGAATCTATAGAATATATGAGATCCCTCTGTGTGTGATGAATCTATAGAATATATGAGATCCCTCTGTGTGTGATGAATCTATAGGATATACGAGATCCCTCTGTGTGTGATGAATCTATAGAATATATGAGATCCCTCTGTGTGTGATGAATCTATAGAATATACGAGATCCCTCTGTGTGTGATGAATCTATAGAATATACGAGATCCCTCTGTGTGTGATTAATCTATAGAATATACGAGATCCCTCTGTGTGTGATGAATCTATAGAATATACGAGATCCCTCTGTGTGTGATTAGTCTATAGAATATATGAGATCCCTATGTGTGTGATGAATCTATAGAATATATGAGATCCCTCTGTGTGTGATGAATCTATAGAATATATGAGATCCCTCTGTGTGTGATGAATCTATAGAATATATGAGATCCCTCTGTGTGTGATGAATCTATAGGATATACGAGATCCCTCTGTGTGTGATGAATCTATAGAATATATGAGATCCCTCTGTGTGTGATGAGTCTATAGAATATATGAGATCCCTCTGTGTGTGATGAATCTATAGAATATATGAGATCCCTCTGTGTGTGATGAATCTATAGAATATACGAGATCCCTCTGTGTGTGATGTATCTATAGAATATATGAGATCCCTGTGTGTGTGATGAATCTATAGAATATACAAGATCCCTCTGTGTGTGATGTATCTATAGAATATATGAGACCCCTGTGTGTGTGATGAATCTATAGAATATATGAGATCCCTCTGTGTGTGATGAATCTATAGAATATATGAGATCCCTCTGTGTGATGAATCTATAGAATATACGAGATCCCTCTGTGTGATGAATCTATAGAATATACGAGATCCCTCTGTGTGTGATGAATCTATAGAATATATGAGATCCCTCTGTGTGTGATGAATCTATAGAATATATGAGATCCCTCTGTGTGTGATGAATCTATAGAATATATGAGATCCCTCTGTGTGTGATGAATCTATAGAATATGAGATCCCTCTGTGTGTGATGAATCTATAGAATATATGAGATCCCTCTGTGTGTGATGAATCTATAGAATATATGAGATCCCTCTGTGTGTGATGAATCTATAGAATATACGAGATCCCTCTGTGTGTGATGAATCTATAGAATATACGAGATCCCTCTGTGTGTGATGAATCTATAAAATATACGAGATCCCTCTGTGTGTGATTAATCTATAGAATATATGAGATCCCTGTGTGTGATGAATCTATAGAATATATGAGATCCCTCTGTGTGTGATGAATCTATAGAATATATGAGATCCCTCTGTGTGTAATGAATCTATAGAATATATGAGATCCCTCTGTGTGTGTGAAGAATCTATAGAATATATGAGATCCCTCTGTGTGTAATGAATCTATAGAATATATGAGATCCCTCTGCGTGTGATGAATCTATAGAATATATGAGATCCCTCTGCGTGTGATGAATCTATAGAATATACGAGATCCCTCTGCGTGTGATGAATCTATAGAATATACGAGATCCCTCTTGTGTGTGATGAATCTATAGAATATACGAGATCCCTCTGTGTGATGAATCTATAGAATATACGAGATCCCTCTGTGTGTGATGAATCTATAGAATATATGAGATCCCTCTGTGTGTGATGAATCTATAGAATATATGAGATCCCTCTGTGTGTGATGAATCTATAGAATATATGAGATCCCTCTGTGTGTGATGAATCTATAGAATATATGAGATCCCTCTGTGTGTGATGAATCTATAGAATATATGAGATCCCTCTGTGTGTGATGAATCTATAGAATATACGAGATCCCTCTGTGTGTGATGAATCTATAGAATATACGAGATCCCTCTGTGTGTGATGAATATATAGAATATATGAGATCCCTCTGTGTGTAATGAATCTATAGAATATATGAGATCCCTCTGTGTGTGATGAATCTATAGAATATACGAGATCCCTCTGTGTGATGAATCTATAGAATATATGAGATCCCTCTGTGTGTGATGAATCTATAGAATATATGAGATCCCTCTGTGTGTAATGAATCTATAGAATATATGAGATCCCTCTGTGTGTGAAGAATCTATAGAATATACGAGATCCCTCTGTGTGTAATGAATCTATAGAATATACGAGATCCCTCTGCGTGTGATGAATCTATAGAATATACGAGATCCCTCTGTGTGTGATGAATCTATAGAATATATGAGATCCCTCTTGTGTGTGATGAATCTATAGAATATATGAGATCCCTCTGTGTGATGAATCTATAGAATATGAGATCCCTCTGTGTGTGATGAATCTATAGAATATATGAGATCCCTCTGTGTGTGATGAATCTATAGAATATATGAGATCCCTCTGTGTGTGATGAATCTATAGAATATACGAGATCCCTCTGTGTGTGATGAATCTATAGAATATATGAGATCCCTCTGTGTGATGAATCTATAGAATATACGAGATCCCTCTGTGTGTGATGAGTCTATAGAATATATGAGATCACTCTGTGTGTGATGAATCTATAGAATATATGAGATCCCTATGTGTGTGATGAATCTATAGAATATATGAGATCCCTCTGTGTGTGATGAATCTATAGAATATATGAGATCCCTCTGTGTGTGATGAATCTATAGAATATATGAGATCCCTCTGTGTGTGATGAATCTATAGAATATATGAGATCCCTCTGTGTGTGATGAATCTATAGAATATATGAGATCCCTCTGTGTGTGATGAATCTATAGAATATATGAGATCCCTCTGTGTGTGATGAATCTATAGAATATATGAGATCCCTCGGTGTGTAATGAATCTATAGAATATATGAGATCCCTCTGTGTGTGATGAATCTATAGAATATATGAGATCCCTCTGTGTGTGATGAATCTATAGAATATATGAGATCCCTCTGTGTGTGATGAATCTATAGAATATATGAGCTCCCTCTGTGTGTGATTAATCTATAGAATATACGAGATCCCTCTGTGTGTGATGAATCTATAGAATATGAGACACTTTATGAGCTGAATTACTGAAATAAATGAACTTTTTGAGGATATTCTAAATTCATTGAGAAGGACCAGTATATATATATATATATATATATATATATATATATATATATACACACACACACACGTAGCTCCGTGAACTGTAAGGGTATGTTCACACGAAGTGGTTTCAGACGTAATCCGGGCGTTTTACGCCTCGAATTACGCCTGAAAAAACGCCCCTAATACGCCTCCAAACATCTGCCCATTGATGGGAATTACGATGTTCTGTTCCCACGAGCCTTTATTTTACGCGTCGCTGTCAAAATACGGCGTGTAAAATGACGGCTCATCAAAAGAACTGCAGGACACTTCTTAGGACGTTTTTGGAGGCGTTTTTCATTGACTCTATAGAAGGACAGCTCCAAAAACGTCCGTAAAAAACGCAGCGAAAAACACGACGCTGACTGACTGACAAGTGATACGACTGACAGTGATGGATTGCAGCTGACTGACTGACAAGTGATACGACTGACAGTGATGGATTGACGCTGACTGACTGACAAGTGATACGACTGACAGTGACGGATTGACGCTGACTGACTGACAAGTGATACGACTGACAGTGATGGATTGATGCTGACTGACGAGTGATGCAACTGACAGTGACGGATTGACGCTGACTGACTAACAAGTGATGCGACTGACAGTGACGGATTGACGCTGACTGACTGACAAGTGATGCGACTGACAGTGACAGATTGACGCTGACTGACTGACAAGTGATGCGACTGACAGTGACGGATTGACGCTGACTGACTGACGAGTGATACGACTGACAGTGACGGATTGACGCTGACTGACGAGTGATACGACTGACAGTGATGGATTGACTCTGACTGACTGACAAGTGATACGACTGACCGTGACGGATTGACGCTGACTGACGTGTGATACGACTGACAGTGATGGATTGACGCTGACTGACTGACAAGTGATACGACTGACAGTGACGGATTGACGCTGACTGACTGACAAGTGATACGACTGACAGTGACGGATTGACGCTGACTGACTGACAAGTGATGCGACTGACAGTGACGGATTGACGCTGACTGACTGACGAGTGATACGACTGACAGTGATGGATTGATGCTGACTGACGAGTGATGCAACTGACAGTGACGGATTGACGCTGACTGACTGACAAGTGATACGACTGACAGTGACGGATTGACGCTGACTGACTGACAAGTGATGCAACTGACAGTGACGGATTGACGCTGACTGACTGACAAGTGATACGACTGACAGTGATGGATTGATGCTGACTGACGAGTGATGCAACTGACAGTGACGGATTGACGCTGACTGACTGACAAGTGATGCGACTGACAGTGACGGATTGACGCTGACTGACAAGTGATGCAACTGACAGTGACGGATTAACGCTGACTGACTGACAAGTGATGCGACTGACAGTGACGGATTGACGCTGACTGACGAGTGATACGACTGACAGTGATGGATTGACGCTGACTGACTGACAAGTGATACGACTGACAGTGACGGATTGACGCTGACTGACTGACAAGTGATGCAACTGACAGTGACGGATTGACGCTGACTGACTGACGAGTGATACGACTGACAGTGATGGATTGATGCTGACTGACGAGTGATGCAACTGACAGTGACGGATTGACGCTGACTGACTGACAAGTGATGCGACTGACAGTGACGGATTGACGCTGACTGACTGACAAGTGATGCGACTGACAGTGACGGATTGACGCTGACTGACGAGTGATACGACTGACAGTGACGGATTGACGCTGACTGACGAGTGATACGACTGACAGTGATGGATTGACACTGACTGACTGACAAGTGATACGACTGACAGTGACGGATTGACGCTGACTGACGTGTGATACGACTGACAGTGATGGATTGACGCTGACTGACTGACAAGTGATACGACTGACAGTGATGGATTGCCGCTGACTGACTGACAAGTGATACGACTGACAGTGACGGATTGACGCTGACTGACTGACAAGTGATGCGACTGACAGTGACGGATTGACGCTGACTGACTGACGAGTGATACGACTGACAGTGATGGATTGATGCTGACTGACGAGTGATGCAACTGACAGTGACGGATTGACGCTGACTGACTGACAAGCGATACGACTGACAGTGACGGATTGACGCTGACTGACTGACAAGTGATGCAACTGACAGTGACGGATTGACGCTGACTGACTGACGAGTGATACGACTGACAGTGATGAATTGATGCTGACTGACGAGTGATGCAACTGACAGTGACGGATTGACGCTGACTGACTGACAAGTGATGCGACTGACAGTGACGGATTGACGCTGACTGACGAGTGATACGACTGACAGTGATGGATTGACGCTGACTGACTGACAAGTGATACGACTGACAGTGACGGATTGACGCTGACTGACTGACAAGTGATGCAACTGACAGTGACGGATTGACGCTGACTGACTGACGAGTGATACGACTGACAGTGATGGATTGATGCTGACTGACGAGTGATGCAACTGACAGTGACGGATTGACGCTGACTGACTGACAAGTGATGCGACTGACAGTGACGGATTGACGCTGACTGACTGACAAGTGATGCGACTGACAGTGACGGATTGACGCTGACTGACGAGTGATACGACTGACAGTGACGGATTGACGCTGACTGACGAGTGATACGACTGACAGTGATGGATTGACACTGACTGACTGACAAGTGATACGACTGACAGTGACGGATTGACGCTGACTGACGTGTGATACGACTGACAGTGATGGATTGACGCTGACTGACTGACAAGTGATACGACTGACAGTGATGGATTGCCGCTGACTGACTGACAAGTGATACGACTGACAGTGACGGATTGACGCTGACTGACTGACAAGTGATGCGACTGACAGTGACGGATTGACGCTGACTGACTGACGAGTGATACGACTGACAGTGATGGATTGATGCTGACTGACGAGTGATGCAACTGACAGTGACGGATTGACGCTGACTGACTGACAAGCGATACGACTGACAGTGACGGATTGACGCTGACTGACTGACAAGTGATGCAACTGACAGTGACGGATTGACGCTGACTGACTGACGAGTGATACGACTGACAGTGATGAATTGATGCTGACTGACGAGTGATGCAACTGACAGTGACGGATTGACGCTGACTGACTGACAAGTGATGCGACTGACAGTGACGGATTGACGCTGACTGACGAGTGATACGACTGACAGTGATGGATTGACGCTGACTGACTGACAAGTGATACGACTGACAGTGACGGATTGACGCTGACTGACTGACAAGTGATGCAACTGACAGTGACGGATTGACGCTGACTGACTGACGAGTGATACGACTGACAGTGATGGATTGATGCTGACTGACGAGTGATGCAACTGACAGTGACGGATTGACGCTGACTGACTGACAAGTGATGCGACTGACAGTGACGGATTGACGCTGACTGACTGACAAGTGATGCGACTGACAGTGACGGATTGACGCTGACTGACTGACAAGTGATGCGACTGACAGTGACGGATTGACGCTGACTGACTGACGAGTGATACGACTGACAGTGACGGATTGACGCTGACTGACGAGTGATACGACTGACAGTGATGGATTGACACTGACTGACTGACAAGTGATACGACTGACAGTGACGGATTGACGCTGACTGACGTGTGATACGACTGACAGTGATGGATTGACGCTGACTGACTGACAAGTGATACGACTGACAGTGATGGATTGCCGCTGACTGACTGACAAGTGATACGACTGACAGTGACGGATTGACGCTGACTGACTGACAAGTGATGCGACTGACAGTGACGGATTGACGCTGACTGACTGACGAGTGATACGACTGACAGTGATGGATTGATGCTGACTGACGAGTGATGCAACTGACAGTGACGGATTGACGCTGACTGACTGACAAGTGATACGACTGACAGTGACGGATTGACGCTGACTGACTGACGAGTGATACGACTGAGTGACGGATTGACGCTGACTGACGAGTGATACGACTGACAGTGATGGATTGACGCTGACTGACTGACAAGTGATACGACTGACAGTGACGGATTGACGCTGACTGACGTGTGATACGACTGACAGTGATGGATTGACGCTGACTGACTGACAAGTGATGCGACTGACAGTGACGGATTGACGCTGACTGACTGACGAGTGATACGACTGACAGTGACGGATTGACGCTGACTGACGAGTGATACGACTGACAGTGATGGATTGACGCTGACTGACTGACAAGTGATACGACTGACAGTGACGGATTGACGCTGACTGACGTGTGATACGACTGACAGTGATGGATTGACGCTGACTGACTGACAAGTGATACGACTGACAGTGATGGATTGCCGCTGACTGACTGACAAGTGATACGACTGACAGTGACGGATTGACGCTGACTGACTGACAAGTGATGCGACTGACAGTGACGGATTGACGCTGACTGACTGACGAGTGATACGACTGACAGTGATGGATTGATGCTGACTGACGAGTGATGCAACTGACAGTGACGGATTGACGCTGACTGACTGACAAGTGATACGACTGACAGTGACGGATTGACGCTGACTGACTGACAAGTGATGCGACTGACAGTGACGGATTGACGCTGACTGACTGACAAGTGATGCGACTGACAGTGACGGATTGACGCTGACTGACTGACAAGTGATGCGACTGACAGTGACGGATTGACGCTGACTGACTGACGAGTGATACGACTGAGTGACGGATTGACGCTGACTGACGAGTGATACGACTGACAGTGATGGATTGACGCTGACTGACTGACAAGTGATACGACTGACAGTGACGGATTGACGCTGACTGACGTGTGATACGACTGACAGTGATGGATTGACGCTGACTGACTGACAAGTGATGCGACTGACAGTGACGGATTGACGCTGACTGACGTGTGATACGACTGACAGTGATGGATTGACGCTGACTGACTGACAAGTGATACGACTGACAGTGACGGATTGACGCTGACTGACTGACAAGTGATGCGACTGACAGTGACGGATTGACGCTGACTGACTGACGAGTGATACGACTGACAGTGACGGATTGACGCTGACTGACTGACAAGTGATACGACTGACAGTGACGGATTGACGCTGACTGACGTGTGATACGACTGACAGTGATGGATTGACGCTGACTGACTGACAAGTGATGCGACTGACAGTGACGGATTGACGCTGACTGACGTGTGATACGACTGACAGTGATGGATTGACGCTGACTGACTGACAAGTGATACGACTGACAGTGACAGATTGACGCTGACTGACTGACAAGTGATGCGACTGACAGTGACGGATTGACGCTGACTGACTGACGAGTGATACGACTGACAGTGACGGATTGACGCTGACTGACTGACAAGTGATACGACTGACAGTGACGGATTGACGCTGACTGACTGACAAGTGATGCGACTGACAGTGACGGATTGACGCTGACTGACTGACAAGTGATACGACTGACAGTGACGGATTGACGCTGACTGACAAGTGATGCGACTGACAGTGACGGATTGACGCTGACTGACTGACGAGTGATACGACTGACAGTGACGGATTGACGCTGACTGACTGACAAGTGATGCGACTGACAGTGAGGGATTGACGCTGACTGACTGACAAGTGACGCGACTAATTGACAGTGACAGATTGACACTGACGGACTGATAAGTGACGCGACGGCCTGATACAAATGCTACGGATTGACACTGACAACAGACACAAAGGATTGACGCAGACGAACTTACGCCATGGATTGACCTAAACGAGCTAGACAACTAAATTAAATTACTACTTTTAGTGAATTAAAATGAAAAAAAATAAATAAATGAAAAAACAAATCTCCCTCATACACTGGGAACAGGGAGCTGGAGATGAGGGGTTAATAACTTTTTTTAAACTCTGAGGGGCACACAAAATGGCATGGACTCTGATCTTTCCAACTTCTCTTCACCTGCTATGGGATCAGAGCCCGCGTCCGTGATTTTCCACCCGCCCTGGGTGAAAACGCACTGATTGATGGGTCTGAACAGACCCATCAATCACTGCAATAGCCGGCAATGGACCACTGCTACTGCTCCATTGCCGGTCACATGGGGGGACGACTATAGTTATAGTTCCCGGACTTAACTACAAGTCCCGGGAACGGTTTTTAACACTTTAAACTCAGATACAATGTGATCTGGGGATCTGTACCGATCCAACGATCACCGGCATTGGACCACTATTAGGGTATGTTCACACGCAAAATACATCTGAAATTACAGAGCTGTTTTCAGGCGAAAACAGCTCCAGAATTTCAGACGTAATTGCAAGTACTGGCGTTTTTCGCTGCATCCATTACGGACGTAGTTGGAGCTGTTTTTCAATGGAGTCAATGAAAAACGGCTCCAAAAACTTCCAAAGAAGTGTCCTGCACTTCTTTGACGCAGGCGTCTTTTGACAGCGATGCGTAAAATTACACTTCGTCTGAACAGAACATCGTAAAACCCATTGAAAGCAATGGGCAGATGTTTGCAGACATAATGGAGACGTCTTTTCAGGCGTAATTCGAGGCGTAAAACACCAGAATTACGTCTGAAAATAGGTTGTGTGAACAAACCCTTACGGTTCGTTGCCGGTGACTGGGGAGTTTTAGCTGTCGGGGACAGCTGATCTCCCGATGCACAATGTCACCCACATGCGGGTGCGGGAAGTAACTTCCCATGAGCACGTACACTTGCGTTGTCATGTGGGTAGGGGTTAATATATATGAGACAGCACATCTGGATAGGATTAGATACACTGCTCAGCAGACAGTATCACACATGACCGGATTAGATACACAGCTCCGCAGACAGGATCACACATGATAGGATTAGATACACAGCTCAGCAGACAGTATCACACATGACAGGATTAGATACACAGATCAGCAGACAGTATCACACATGATAGGATTAGATACACCGCTCAGCAGAGAGTATCACACATAATAGGATTAGATACACAGCTCAGCAGACTAAGCAGGGATGTGGAGAGACGTGGGGGCTGTGGAGAGATGCGGTAGCTTTGGAGAGACGCGGAGGCTGTGGAAAGACACGGGGGCTGTGGAGAGACGCGGCGCGGGGGCTGTGGTGAGGTGCGGCGCGGGGGCTGTGGAGAGCCGCGACGCAAAGGCTGTGGAGAGACGCAGCTCAGCAGACTAAGCAGGGATGTGGAGAGATGCGGGGGCTGTGGAGAGATGCGGTAGCTTTGGAGAGACGCAGGGGCTGTGGAAAGACATGGGGGGCTGTGGAGAGCCGCGACGCAAAGGCTGTGGAGAGACGCCGCGCAGGGGCTGTGGAGAGACGCAACGCGGGGGCTGTGGAGTGACGCGGCGCGGGGGCTGTGGAGAGACGCGGCGCGGGGGCTGTGGAGAGACGCGGCGCGGGGGCTGCGGAGAGACGTGGCGCGGGGGCTGCGGAGAGATGCGGTAGCTTTGGAGAGACGCGCGGGCTGTGGAAAGACACGAGGGCTGTGGAGAGACGCGGTGCGGGGGCTGTGGTGAGGTGCGGCGCGGGGGCTGTGGAGAGCCGCGACGCAAAGGCTGTGGAGAGACGCAGCTCAGCAGACTAAGCAGGGATGTGGAGAGATGCGGGGGCTGTGGAGAGATGCGGTAGCTTTGGAGAGACGCGGGGGCTGTGGAAAGACATGGGGGCTGTGGAGAGCCGTGATGCAAAGGCTGTGGAGAGACGCGGCGCAGGGGCTGTGGAGAGACGCAACGCGGGAGCTGTGGAGAGATGCGGCGCGGGGGCTGCGGAGAGACGTGGCACGGGGGCTGCGGAGAGACGTGGCGCGGGGGCTGTGGAGAGACGCGGCGCGAGGGCTGCGGAGAGACGTGGCGTGGGGGCTGCGGAGAGGCGCGGCGGCTGTGGAGAGACACGGCGCGGGGGCTGTGGAGAGACGCGGCGCGGGGGCTGTGGAGAGACGCGTTGCGGGGGCTGTGGAGAGGCGCGTGGGCTGTGGAGAGACGTGGCGGGTGGGCTGTGGAGAGACGTGGCGGGTGGGCTGTGGAGAGACGCGGCGGCTGTGGAGAGACGCGGCGGCTGTGGAGAGATGCGGCGGCTGTGGAGAGACGCGGCGGCTGTGGAGAGGCACGGCGGCTGTCGAGAGATGCAGCGCGAGGGCTGTGGAGAAGCGCGGGGACTATGGAGAGACGCGGTTGCTGGGGAGAGGCGCGGGGGCTGTGGTGAGGTGCGGCGTGGGGACTGTAGAGAGGCGCAGGGGCTGTGGAGAGACGCGGCGCGGCGTGGGGGCTGTGGAGAGGCGCGGGGGCTGTGGAGAGACGCGGGTGCTGTGGAGAGACGCGGGTGCTGTGGAGAGACGCGAGTGCTGTGGAGAGACGCGGTGGCTGTGGAGAGGCGCGGGGGCTGTGGAGGGACGCGGCGCGGGGGCTGTGGAGACGCGGCGCAGGGGCTTTGAAGAGGTGTGGCGCGGGAGCTGTGGAGAGGCGCGGGACGCGGCGCGGGGGCTGTGTAGAGACGACGTGATGCGGGGGCTGTGTAGAGACGACGTGATGCGGGGGCTGTGGAGAGACGCGGTGCGGGTGCTGTGGAGAGACGCGGTGCGGGGGCTGTGGAGAGGTGCGGGGGCTGTGGAGGGACGCGGTGCGGGGGCTGTGGAGAGACGCGGTGCGGGGGCTGTGGAGAGACGCGGTGCGGGGGCTGTGGAGAGACGCGGTGCGGGGGCTGTGGAGAGACGCGGTGCGGGGGCTGTGGAGAGACGCGGTGCGGGGGCTGTGGAGAGACGCGGTGCGGGGGCTGTGGAGAGACGCGGTGCGGGGGCTGTGGAGAGACGCGGTGCGGGGGCTGTGGAGAGACGCGGTGCGGGGGCTGTGGAGAGATGCGGTGCGGGGGCTGTGGAGAGGTGCGGTGCGGGGGCTGTGGAGAGGTGCGGGGGCTGTGGAGAGACGCGGTGCGAGGGCTGTGGAGAGACGCGGTGCGGGGGCTGTGGAGAGGTGCGGGGGCTGTGGAGAGACGCGGTGCGAGGGCTGTGGAGAGACGCGGTGCGAGGGCTGTGGAGAGGTGCAGTGCGGGGGCTGTGGAGAGACGCGGTGCGGGGGCTGTGGAGAGGTGCGGGGGCTGTGGAGAGACGCGGTGCGAGGGCTGTGGAGAGACGCAGTGCGAGGGCTGTGGAGAGGTGCGGTGCGGGGGCTGTGGAGAGACGCGGTGCGGGGGCTGTGGAGAGGTGCGGGGGCTGTGGAGAGACGCGGTGCGAGGGCTGTGGAGAGACGCGGTGCGAGGGCTGTGGAGAGACGCGGTGCGGGGGCTGTGGAGAGGTGCGGGGGCTGTGGAGAGACGCGGTGCGAGGTCTGTGGAGAGACGCGGTGCGAGGGCTGTGGAGAGACGCGGTGCGAGGGCTGTGGAGAGACGCGGTGCGGGGGCTGTGGAGAGGTGCGGGGGCTGTGGAGAGACGCGGTGCGAGGGCTGTGGAGAGGTGCGGAGGCTGTGGAGAGACGCGGTGCGAGGGCTGTGGAGAGACGCGGTGCGGGGGCTGTGGAGAGGTTCGGTGCGGGGGCTGTGGAGAGACGCGGTGCGGGGGCTGTGGAGAGACGCGGTGCGGGGGCTGTGGAGAGACGCGTGCGGGGGCTGTGGAGAGACGCGGTGCGGGGGCTGTGGAGAGGCGCGGGGGCTGTGGAGAGGCGCGGGGGCTGTGGAGAGACGCGGGGGCTGTGGAGAGGTGCGGGGGCTGTGGAGAGGTGCGGGGGCTGTGGAGAGGTGCGGGGGCTGTGGAGAGACGCAGGGGCTGTGGAGAGGTGCGGGGGCTGTGGAGAGACGCGGGGGCTGTGGAGAGGTGCGGGGGCTGTGGAGAGGTGCGGGGGCTGTGGAGAGACGCGGGAGCTGTGGAGAGGCGCGGTGCCAGGGCTGTGGAGAGATGCGGGGGCTGTGGAGAGGTGCGGGGGCTGTGGAGAGACGCGGTGCCAGGGCTGTGGAGAGGTGCGGTGCGGGGGCTGTGGAGAGACGCGGGTGCTGTGGAGAGACGCGAGTGCTGTGGAGAGACGCGGTGGCTGTGGAGAGGCGCGGGGGCTGTGGAGGGACGCGGCGCGGGGGCTGTGGAGACGCGGCGCAGGGGCTTTGAAGAGGTGTGGCGCGGGGGCTGTGTAGAGACGACGTGATGCGGGGGCTGTGTAGAGACGACGTGATGCGGGGGCTGTGGAGAGACGCGGTGCGGGTGCTGTGGAGAGACGCGGTGCGGGGGCTGTGGAGAGACGCGGTGCGGGGGCTGTGGAGAGGTGCGGGGGCTGTGGAGGGACGCGGTGCGGGGGCTGTGGAGAGACGCGGTGCGGGGGCTGTGGAGAGACGCGGTGCGGGGGCTGTGGAGAGACGCGGTGCGGGGGCTGTGGAGAGACGCGGTGCGGGGGCTGTGGAGAGACGCGGTGCGGGGGCTGTGGAGAGGTGCGGGGGCTGTGGAGAGACGCGGTGCGGGGGCTGTGGAAAAACGCGGTGCGGGGGCTGTGGAGAGACGCGGTGCGGGGGCTGTGGAGAGACGCGGTGCGCGGTGCGGGGGCTGTGGAGAGACGCGGTGCGGGGGCTGTGGAGAGATGCGGTGCGGGGGCTGTGGAGAGGTGCGGTGCGGGGGCTGTGGAGAGGTGCGGGGGCTGTGGAGAGACGCGGTGCGAGGGCTGTGGAGAGACGCGGTGCGGGGGCTGTGGAGAGGTGCGGGGGCTGTGGAGAGACGCGGTGCGAGGGCTGTGGAGAGGTGCAGTGCGGGGGCTGTGGAGAGACGCGGTGCGGGGGCTGTGGAGAGGTGCGGGGGCTGTGGAGAGGTGCGGGGGCTGTGGAGAGACGCGGTGCGAGGGCTGTGGAGAGACGCGGTGCGAGGGCTGTGGAGAGATGCGGTGCGAGGGCTGTGGAGAGGTGCGGTGCGGGGGCTGTGGAGAGACGGGGTGCGGGGGCTGTGGAGAGGTGCGGGGGCTGTGGAGAGACGCGGTGCGAGGGCTGTGGAGAGACGCGGTGCGGGGGCTGTGGAGAGGTGCGGGGGCTGTGGAGAGACACGGTGCGAGGTCTGTGGAGAGACGCGGTGCGAGGGCTGTGGAGAGACGCGGTGCGAGGGCTGTGGAGAGGTGCGGTGCGGGGGCTGTGGAGAGACGCGGTGCGGGGGCTGTGGAGAGACGCGGTGCGAGGGCTGTGGAGAGGTGCGGAGGCTGTGGAGAGACGCGGTGCGAGGGCTGTGGAGAGACGCGGTGCGGGGGCTGTGGAGAGGTTCGGTGCGGGGGCTGTGGAGAGACGCGGTGCGGGGGCTGTGGAGAGACGCGGTGCGGGGGCTGTGGAGAGACGCGTGCGGGGGCTGTGGAGAGACGCGGTGCGGGGGCTGTGGAGAGGCGCGGGGGCTGTAGAGAGGCGCGGGGGCTGTGGAGAGACGTGGGGGCTGTGGAGAGGTGCGGGGGCTGTGGAGAGGTGCGGGGGCTGTGGAGAGACGCAGGGGCTGTGGAGAGGTGCGGGGGCTGTGGAGAGACGCGGGGGCTGTGGAGAGGTGCGGGGGCTGTGGAGAGACGCGGGGGCTGTGGAGAGGTGCGGGGGCTGTGGAGAGACGCGGTGCCAGGGCTGTGGAGAGATGCGGGGGCTGTGGAGAGGTGCGGGGGCTGTGGAGAGACGCGGTGCCAGGGCTGTGGAGAGGTGCGGTGCGGGGGCTGTGGAGAGGTGCGGGGGCTGTGGAGAGGCGCGGTGCGGGGGCTGTGGAGAGGCGCGGTGCGGGGGCTGTGGAGAGACGCGGTGCCAGGGCTGTGGAGAGACGCGGTGCTAGGGCTGTGGAGAGATGCGGGGGCTGTGGAGAGATGCGGGGGCTGTGGAGAGGTGTGGGGGCTGTGGAGAGACGCGGTGCCAGGGCTGTGGAGAGGTGCGGTGCGAGGGCTGTGGAGAGACGCGGTGCGGGGGCTGTCGAGAGGTGCGGGGGCTGTGGAGAGACGCGGTGCGAGGGCTGTGGAGAGGTGCGAGGGCTGTGGAGAGGTGCGGGAGCTGTGGAGAGACGCGGTGCGAGGGCTGTGGAGAGACGCGGTGCGGGAGCTGTGGAGAGACGCGGTGCGGGGGCTGTGAAGAGGCGCGGTGCGGGGGCTGTGGAGAGACGCGGTGCGGGGGCTGTGGAGAGACGCGGTGCGGGGGCTGTGGAGAGACGCGGTGCGGGGGCTGTGGAGAGACGCGGTGCGGGGGCTGTGGAGAGATGCGGGGGCTGTGGAGAGGTGCGGGGGCTGTGGAGAGACGCGGTGCCAGGGCTGTGGAGAGGTGCGGGGGCTGTGGAGAGGCGCGGTGCGGGGGCTGTGGAGAGGTGCGGGGGCTGTGGAGAGACGCGGTGCCAGGGCTGTGGAGAGACGCGGTGCCAGGGCTGTGGAGAGACGCGGTGCTAGGGCTGTGGAGAGATGCGGGGGCTGTGGAGAGGTGCGGGGGCTGTGGAGAGACGCGGTGCCAGGGCTGTGGAGAGGTGCGGTGCGGGGGCTGTGGAGAGACGCGGTGCGGGGGCTGTGGAGAGGTGCGGGGGCTGTGGAGAGACGCGGTGCGAGGTCTGTGGAGAGACGCGGTGCGGGGGCTGTGGAGAGGTGCGGGGGCTGTGGAGAGACGCGGTGCGAGGGCTGTGGAGAGGTGCGGGGGCTGTGGAGAGACGCGGTGCGGGGGCTGTGGAGAGACGCGGTGCGGGGGCTGTGGAGAGACGCGGTGCGGGGGCTGTGGAGAGACGCGTGCGGGGGCTGTGGAGAGACGCGGTGCGGGGGCTGTGGAGAGACGCGGTGCGGGGGCTGTGGAGAGGCGCGGGGGCTGTGGAGAGACGCGGGGGCTGTGGAGAGGTGCGGGGGCTGTGGAGAGGTGCGGGGGCTGTGGAGAGACGCAGGGGCTGTGGAGAGGTGCGGGGGCTGTGGAGAGGTGCGGGGGCTGTGGAGAGGTGCGGGGGCTGTGGAGAGACGCAGGGGCTGTGGAGAGGTGCGGGGGCTGTGGAGAGGTGCGGGGGCTGTGGAGAGGTGCGGGGGCTGTGGAGAGACGCGGTGCCAGGGCTGTGGAGAGGTGCGGGGGCTGTGGAGAGGCGCGGTGCGGGGGCTGTGGAGAGGTGCGGGGGCTGTGGAGAGACGCGGTGCCAGGGCTGTGGAGAGACGCGGTGCCAGGGCTGTGGAGAGACGCGGTGCTAGGGCTGTGGAGAGATGCGGGGGCTGTGGAGAGGTGCGGGGGCTGTGGAGAGACGCGGTGCCAGGGCTGTGGAGAGGTGCGGTGCGGGGGCTGTGGAGAGACGCGGTGCGGGGGCTGTGGAGAGGTGCGGGGGCTGTGGAGAGACGCGGTGCGAGGTCTGTGGAGAGACGCGGTGCGGGGGCTGTGGAGAGGTGCGGGGGCTGTGGAGAGACGCGGTGCGAGGGCTGTGGAGAGGTGCGGGGGCTGTGGAGAGACGCGGTGCGGGGGCTGTGGAGAGACGCGGTGCGGGGGCTGTGGAGAGACGCGGTGCGGGGGCTGTGGAGAGACGCGTGCGGGGGCTGTGGAGAGACGCGGTGCGGGGGCTGTGGAGAGACGCGGTGCGGGGGCTGTGGAGAGGCGCGGGGGCTGTGGAGAGACGCGGGGGCTGTGGAGAGGTGCGGGGGCTGTGGAGAGGTGCGGGGGCTGTGGAGAGACGCAGGGGCTGTGGAGAGGTGCGGGGGCTGTGGAGAGGTGCGGGGGCTGTGGAGAGGTGCGGGGGCTGTGGAGAGACGCGGGGGCTGTGGAGAGGTGCGGGGGCTGTGGAGAGGCGCGGTGCGGGGGCTGTGGAGAGACGCGGTGCCAGGGCTGTGGAGAGAAGCGGGGGCTGTGGAGAGGTGCGGGGGCTGTGGAGAGACGCGGTGCCAGGGCTGTGGAGAGGTGCGGTGCGGGGGCTGTGGAGAGGCGCGGTGCGGGGGCTGTGGAGAGACGCGGTGCCAGGGCTGTGGAGAGACGCGGTGCCAGGGCTGTGGAGAGACGCGGTGCTAGGGCTGTAGAGAGATGCGGGGGCTGTGGAGAGGTGTGGGGGCTGTGGAGAGACGCGGTGCCAGGGCTGTGGAGAGGTGCGGTGCGGGGGCTGTGGAGAGACGCGGTGCGGGGGCTGTCGAGAGGTGCGGGGGCTGTGGAGAGACGCGGTGCGAGGGCTGTGGAGAGACGCGGTGCGAGGGCTGTGGAGAGGTGCGAGGGCTGTGGAGAGGTGCGGGGTCTGTGGAGAGACGCGGTGCGAGGGCTGTGGAGAGACGCGGTGCGGGGGCTGTGGAGAGACGCGGTGCGGGGGCTGTGGAGAGGCGCGGTGCGGGGGCTGTGGAGAGACGCGGTGCGGGGGCTGTGGAGAGGCGCGGGGGCTGTGGAGAGGCGCGGGGGCCGTGGAGAGACGCGGTGCGGGGGCTGTGGAGAGACGCGGTGCGGGGGCTGTGGAGAGACGCGTGCGGGGGCTGTGGAGAGACGCGGTGCGGAGGCTGTGGAGAGGCGCGGGGGCTGTGGAGAGGCGCGGGGGCTGTGGAGAGACGCGGGGGCTGTGGAGAGGTGCGGGGGCTGTGGAGAGGTGCGGGGGCTGTGGAGAGACGCAAGGGCTGTGGAGAGGTGCGGGGGCTGTGGAGAGACGCGGGGGCTGTGGAGAGGTGCGGGGGCTGTGGAGAGACGCGGGAGCTGTGGAGAGGTGCGGGGGCTGTGGAGAGGCGCGGTGCGGGGGCTGTGGAGAGACGCGGTGCCAGGGCTGTGGAGAGATGCGGGGGCTGTGGAGAGGTGCGGGGGCTGTGGAGAGGTGCGGGGGCTGTGGAGAGACGCGGTGCCAGGGCTGTGGAGAGGTGCGGGGGCTGTGGAGAGGTGCGGTGCGGGGGCTGTGGAGAGACGCGGTGCCAGGGCTGTGGAGAGACGCGGTGCCAGGGCTGTGGAGAGACGCGGTGCCAGGGCTGTGGAGAGATGCGGGGGCTGTGGAGAGGTGTGGGGGCTGTGGAGAGACGCGGTGCCAGGGCTGTGGAGAGGTGCGGTGCGGAGGCTGTGGAGAGACGCGGTGCGGGGGCTGTCGAGAGGTGCGGGGGCTGTGGAGAGACGCGGTGCGAGGGCTGTGGAGAGACGCGGTGCGAGGGCTGTGGAGAGGTGCGAGGGCTGTGGAGAGGTGCGGGGGCTGTGGAGAGACGCGGTGCGAGGGCTGTGGAGAGACGCGGTGCGGGGGCTGTGGAGAGACGCGGTGCGGGGGCTGTGGAGAGGCGTGGTGCGGGGGCTGTGGAGAGACGCGGTGCGGGGGCTGTGGAGAGACGCGGTGCGGGGGCTGTGGAGAGACGCGGTGCGGCGGCTGTGGAGAGACGCGGTGCGGGGGCTGTGGAGAGACGCGGTGCGGGGGCTGTGGAGAGATGCGGGGGCTGTGGAGAGGTGCGGGGGCTGTGGAGAGACGCGGTGCCAGGGCTGTGGAGAGGTGCGGGGGCTGTGGAGAGGCGCGGTGCGGGGGCTGTGGAGAGGTGCGGGGGCTGTGGAGAGACGCGGTGCCAGGGCTGTGGAGAGACGCGGTGCTAGGGCTGTGGAGAGATGCGGGGGCTGTGGAGAGGTGCGGGGGCTGTGGAGAGACGCGGTGCCAGGGCTGTGGAGAGGTGCGGTGCGGGGGCTGTGGAGAGACGCGGTGCGGGGGCTGTGGAGAGACGCGGTGCGAGGGCTGTGGAGAGGTGCGAGGGCTGTGGAGATGTGCGAGGGCTGTGGAGAGGTGCGGGGGCTGTGGAGAGACGCGGTGCGAGGGCTGTGGAGAGACGCGGTGCGGGGGCTGTGGAGAGACGCGGTGCGGGGGCTGTGGAGAGACGCGGTGCGGGGGCTGTGGAGAGACGCGGTGCGGGGGCTGTGGAGAGACGCGGTGCGGTGGCTGTGGAGAGACGCGGGGGCGGGGCCGTGGGGACGGGGTGCACGGGCTGTGGAGAGACGCGGTGCAGGGGCTGTGGAGAGGTGCGGGGGCTGTGGAGAGACGCGGTGCAGGGGCTGTGGAGAGGTGCGGGGGCTGTGGAGAGACTCGGGGGCTGTGGAGACGCGGAGACGCGGGGGCGGGGCTGTGGAGAGGCGCGGGGGCTGTGGAGAGGTGCGGGGGCTGTGGAGAGACGCGGTGCCGGGGCTGTGGAGAGACTCGGGGGCTGTGGAGACGCGGTGGCGGGGCTGTGGAGAGGTGCGGGGGCTGTGGAGAGGCGCGGGGGGCTGTGGAGAGGCGCGGGGGCTGTGGAGAGACGCGGGGGCTGTGGAGAGGTGCGGGGGCTGTGAAGAGGCGCGGGGGCTGTGGAGAGGTGCGGGGGCTGTGGAGAGACGCGGTGCGGGGGCTGTGGAGAGACGCGGTGCCGGGGCTGTGGAGAGACGCGGTGCCGGGGCTGTGGAGAGACGCGGTGCCGGGGCTGTGGAGAGACGCGGTGCGGGGGCTGTGGAGAGACGCGGTGCCGGGGCTGTGGAGAGACGCGGTGCGGTGGCTGTGGAGAGACGCGGTGCGGTGGAGAGACGCGGGGGCGGGGCCGTGGGGACGGGGTGCACGGGCTGTGGAGAGACGCGGTGCAGGTGCTGTGGAGAGGTGCGGGGGCTGTGGAGAGGTGCGGGGGCTGTGGAGACGCGGGGGCGGGGCTGTGGAGACGCGGGGGCGGGGCTGTGGAGAGGCGCGGGGGCTGTGGAGAGGCGCGGGGGCTGTGGAGAGACGCGGTGCGAGGGCTGTGGAGAGACGCGGTGCGGGGGCTGTGGAGAGACGCGGTGCGGGGGCTGTGGAGAGGCGCGGTGCGGGGGCTGTGGAGAGACGCGGTGCGGGGGCTGTGGAGAGGCGCGGGGGCTGTGGAGAGGCGCGGGGGCTGTGGAGAGACGCGGTGCGGGGGCTGTGGAGAGACGCGGTGCGGGGGCTGTGGAGAGACGCGTGCAGGGGCTGTGGAGAGACGCGGTGCGGAGGCTGTGGAGAGGTGCGGGGGCTGTGGAGAGACGCGTGCAGGGGCTGTGGAGAGACGCGGTGCGGAGGCTGTGGAGAGGCGCGGGGGCTGTGGAGAGGCGCGGGGGCTGTGGAGAGACGCGGGGGCTGTGGAGAGGTGCGGGGGCTGTGGAGAGGTGCGGGGGCTGTGGAGAGACGCAGGGGCTGTGGAGAGGTGCGGGGGCTGTGGAGAGACGCGGGGGCTGTGGAGAGGTGCGGGGGCTGTGGAGAGACGCGGGGGCTGTGGAGAGGTGCGGGGGCTGTGGAGAGGCGCGGTGCGGGGGCTGTGGAGAGACGCGGTGCCAGGGCTGTGGAGAGATGCGGGGGCTGTGGAGAGGTGCGGGGGCTGTGGAGAGACGCGGTGCCAGGGCTGTGGAGAGGTGCGGTGCGGGGGCTGTGGAGAGGTGCGGGGGCTGTGGAGAGGTGCGGTGCGGGGGCTGTGGAGAGACGCGGTGCCAGGGCTGTGGAGAGACGCGGTGCCAGGGCTGTGGAGAGACGCGGTGCTAGGGCTGTGGAGAGATGCGGGGGCTGTGGAGAGGTGTGGGGGCTGTGGAGAGACACGGTGCCAGGGCTGTGGAGAGGTGCGGTGCGGGGGCTGTGGAGAGACGCGGTGCGGGGGCTGTCGAGAGGTGCGGGGGCTGTGGAGAGACGCGGTGCGAGGGCTGTGGAGAGACGCGGTGCGAGGGCTGTGGAGAGGTGCGAGGGCTGTGGAGAGACGCGGTGCGAGGGCTGTGGAGAGACGCGGTGCGGGGGCTGTGGAGAGACGCGGTGCGGGGGCTGTGGAGAGGCGTGGTGCGGGGGCTGTGGAGAGACGCGGTACGGGGGCTGTGGAGAGACGCGGTGCGGGGGCTGTGGAGAGACGCGGTGCGGCGGCTGTGGAGAGACGCGGTGCGGGGGCTGTGGAGAGACGCGGTGCGAGGGCTGTGGAGAGACGCGGTGCGAGGGCTGTGGAGAGGTGCGAGGGCTGTGGAGAGACGCGGTGCGAGGGCTGTGGAGAGACGCGGTGCGGGGGCTGTGGAGAGACGCGGTGCGGGGGCTGTGGAGAGGCGCGGTGCGGGGGCTGTGGAGAGACGCGGTACGGGGGCTGTGGAGAGACGCGGTGCGGGGGCTGTGGAGAGACGCGGTGCGGCGGCTGTGGAGAGACGCGGTGCGGGGGCTGTGGAGAGACGCGGTGCGGGGGCTGTGGAGAGACGCGTTGCGGGGGCTGTGGAGAGACGCGGTGCGGGGGCTGTGGAGAGATGCGGGGGCTGTGGAGAGGTGCGGGGGCTGTGGAGAGACGCGGTGCCAGGGCTGTGGAGAGGTGCGGGGGCTGTGGAGAGGCGCGGTGCGGGGGCTGTGGAGAGGTGCGGGGGCTGTGGAGAGACGCGGTGCGGGGGCTGTGGAGAGACGCGGTGCGGGGGCTGTGGAGAGATGCGGGGGCTGTGGAGAGGTGCGGGGGCTGTGGAGAGACGCGGTGCCAGGGCTGTGGAGAGACGCGGTGCCAGGGCTGTGGAGAGACGCGGTGCCAGGGCTGTGGAGAGACGCGGTGCTAGGGCTGTGGAGAGGTGCGGGGGCTGTGGAGAGACGCGGTGCCAGGGCTGTGGAGAGGTGCGGTGCGGGGGCTGTGGAGAGACGCGGTGCGGGGGCTGTGGAGAGACGCGGTGCGAGGGCTGTGGAGAGGTGCGAGGGCTGTGGAGATGTGCGAGGGCTGTGGAGAGGTGCGGGGGCTGTGGAGAGACGCGGTGCGAGGGCTGTGGAGAGACGCGGTGCGGGGGCTGTGGAGAGACGCGGTGCGGGGGCTGTGGAGAGACGCGGTGCGGGGGCTGTGGAGAGACGCGGTGCGGTGGCTGTGGAGAGACGCGGGGGCGGGGCCGTGGGGACGGGGTGCACGGGCTGTGGAGAGACGCGGTGCAGGGGCTGTGGAGAGGTGCGGGGGCTGTGGAGAGACGCGGTGCAGGGGCTGTGGAGAGGTGCGGGGGCTGTGGAGAGACTCGGGGGCTGTGGAGACGCGGAGACGCGGGGGCGGGGCTGTGGAGAGGCGCGGGGGCTGTGGAGAGGTGCGGGGGCTGTGGAGAGACGCGGTGCCGGGGCTGTGGAGAGACTCGGGGGCTGTGGAGACGCGGTGGCGGGGCTGTGGAGAGGTGCGGGGGCTGTGGAGAGGCGCGGGGGGCTGTGGAGAGGCGCGGGGGCTGTGGAGAGACGCGGGGGCTGTGGAGAGGTGCGGGGGCTGTGGAGAGGCGCGGGGGCTGTGGAGAGGTGCGGGGGCTGTGGAGAGACGCGGTGCGGGGGCTGTGGAGAGACGCGGTGCCGGGGCTGTGGAGAGACGCGGTGCCGGGGCTGTGGAGAGACGCGGTGCCGGGGCTGTGGAGAGACGCGGTGCGGGGGCTGTGGAGAGACGCGGTGCCGGGGCTGTGGAGAGGTGCGGGGGCTGTGGAGAGGTGCGGGGGCTGTGGAGACGCGGGGGCGGGGCTGTGGAGACGCGGGGGCGGGGCTGTGGAGAGGCGCGGGGGCTGTGGAGAGGCGCGGGGGCTGTGGAGAGGCGCGGGGGCTGTGGAGAGACTCGGGGGCTGTGGAGACGCGGGGGCGTGGCTGTGGAGACGCGGGGGCGGGGCTGTGGAGAGGCGCGGGGGCTGTGGAGAGGTGCGGGGGCTGTGGAGAGGTGCGGGGGCTGTGAAGACGCGGGGGCTGTGGAGAGACTCGGGGGCTGTGGAGAGGCGCGGGGGCTGTGGAGAGACTCGGGGGCTGTGGAGAGGTGCGGGGGCTGTGGAGAGACTCGGGGGCTGTGGAGAGGTGCGGGGGCTGTGGAGAGACTCGGGGGCTGTGGAGAGGTGCGGGGGCTGTGGAGAGACTCGGGGGCTGTGGAGAGACTCGGGGGCTGTGGAGAGGCGCGGGGGCTGTGGAGAGGTGCGGGGGCTGTGGAGAGGTGCGGGGGCTGTGGAGAGACTCGGAGGCTGTGGAGACGCGGAGACGCGGGGGCTGTGGAGACGCGGGGGCTGTGGAGAGGTGCGGGGGCTGTGGAGAGGTGCGGGGGCTGTGGAGAGACTCGGGGGCTGTGGAGAGGCGCGGGGGCTGTGGAGAGACGCGGTGCGGGGGCTGTGGAGAGGCGCGGGGGCTGTGGAGAGACGCGGTGCGGGGGCTGTGGAGAGGCGCGGGGGCTGTGGAGAGACGCGGGGGCTGTGGAGAGGTGCTGGGGCTGTGGAGAGGTGCTGGGGCTGTGGAGAGGTGCGGGGGCTGTGGAGAGACTCGGGGGCTGTGGAGAGGTGCGGGGGCTGTGGAGAGACTCGGGGGCTGTGGAGAGGTGCGGGGGCTGTGGAGAGACTCGGGGGCTGTGGAGAGGTGCGGGGGCTGTGGAGAGACTCGGGGGCTGTGGAGAGGTGCGGGGGCTGTGGAGAGGTGCGGGGGCTGTGGAGAGACTCGGAGGCTGTGGAGACGCGGGGGCTGTGGAGACGCGGGGGCTGTGGAGAGGTGCGGGGGCTGTGGAGAGGTGCGGGGGCTGTGGAGAGACTCGGGGGCTGTGGAGAGGCGCGGGGGCTGTGGAGAGACGCGGTGCGGGGGCTGTGGAGAGACGCGGTGCGGGGGCTGTGGAGAGGCGCGGGGGCTGTGGAGAGACGCGGGGGCTGTGGAGAGGTGCTGGGGCTGTGGAGAGGCGCGGGGGCTGTGGAGAGTCTCGGGGGCTGTGGAGAGACTCGGGGGCTGTGGAGACGCGGGGGCGGGGCTGTGGAGAGGCGCGGGGGCTGTGGAGACTCGGGGGCTGTGGAGACGCGGGGGCGGGGCTGTAGAGAGGCGCGGGGGTTGTGGAGACGCGGGGGCGGGGCTGTAGAGAGGCGCAGGGGCTGTGGAGAGACGCGGCGCGGCGTGGGGGCTGTGGAGAGGCGCGGGGGCTGTGGAGACTCGGGGGCTGTGGAGAGGCGCGGGGGCGGGGCTGTGGAGAGGCGCGGGGCTGTGGAGAGGCGCGGGGGCGGGGTGCAGGGGCTGTGGGACCCCCGAGGCCAGCATTGCTGCGCTTCAGAAAAAGCTTCACCACGCCAAAAACACAAGACTAAGAAAAAAATCCACCAACAAAAGAGCTGTGTGTACAGCGTTTAATAATGTAATGTTATAATACCACGGGCAGCGCGTCACGGAAGAATTATAATAATTAACGCTGCTTTTCTGTCACACTGCGCCGTGTCTACATATATATTGACGAGCTGGGCTGTTGACGGATCTCGGAAACTCCCGCGCGCTCATCTCCCGCCTGCCAGAATGTAACATGGCCTCCAGCGATTTCTGTAAAGGAATAGCCCTCACCTAAAATGGCTGCCGTGCATACTCCCGGCCCCGCCTCTTCCGGTCTGTAGCCTCAGGCGGGTCTCCAGGAGACGGAACTGTGTACTTGTAAACAGAAGCGCGGCGGGGGGCGGAGCCTGCTGTCATGACTACAAGACGGGAGAGAGGAGGCGTCACCCCGGCAACCGCGGCCTAGTGACGTGATATAGCAACGGGGCTGCTGCTGCGGAGGAGAGAGGCGCAGAGCGGAGCGGTCACCATGTTCAAGAACACCTTCCAGTCCGGCTTCTTATCCATCCTGTACAGCATCGGCAGCAAACCCCTCCAGATATGGGACAAGAAGGTGGGAGCCGGCAGTGTACCGCCCCCGCGTGTGTGACATGTGTGGAATATATGTGCTCCCCCCCGTATATACAATGTATGTGCTTCCCCTCCCGTATATACAATGTATGTGCTCCCCCTCCTGTATATACAATGTATGTGCTCCCCCTCCCGTATATACAATGTATGTGCCCCCCTCCTGTATATACAATGTATGTGCCCCCCTCCTGTATATACAATGTATGTGCCCCCCTCCTGTATATACAATGTATGTGCCCCCCTCCTGTATATACAATGTATGTGCCCCCCTCCTGTATATACAATGTATGTGCCCCCCCTCCTGTATATACAATGTATGTGCCCCCCCTCATGTATGTCCCCCCCTCCTGTATATACAATGTATGTGCCCCCCTCCTGTATATACAATGTATGTGCCCCCCTCCTGTATATACAATGTATGTGCCCCCCTCCTGTATATACAATGTATGTGCCCCCCTCCTGTATATACAATGTATGTGCCCCCCCTCCTGTATATACAATGTATGTGCCCCCCTCCTGTATATACAATGTATGTGCCCCCCCTCCTGTATATACAATGTATGTGCCCCCCTCCTGTATATACAATGTATGTGCCCCCCTCCTGTATATACAATGTATGTGCCTCCCCTCCCGTATGTGTAATGTATGTGCCCCCCTCCTGTATATACAATGTATGTGCCCCCCTCCTGTATATACAATGTATGTGCCCCCCCTCCTGTATATACAATGTATGTGCCCCCCTCCTGTATATACAATGTATGTGCCCCCCTCCCGTATGTACAATGTATGTGCCCCCCTCCTGTATATACAATGTATGTGCCCCCCTCCTGTATATACAATGTATGTGCCCCCCCTCCTGTATATACAATGTATGTGCCCCCCCTCATGTATGTCCCCCCCTCCTGTATATACAATGTATGTGCCCCCCTCCTGTATATACAATGTATGTGCCCCCCTCCTGTATATACAATGTATGTGCCCCCCTCCTGTATATACAATGTATGTGCCCCCCTCCTGTATATACAATGTATGTGCCCCCCCTCCTGTATATACAATGTATGTGCCCCCCTCCTGTATATACAATGTATGTGCCCCCCCTCCTGTATATACAATGTATGTGCCCCCCTCCTGTATATACAATGTATGTGCCCCCCTCCTGTATATACAATGTATGTGCCCCCCTCCTGTATATACAATGTATGTGCCCCCCCTCCTGTATATACAATGTATGTGCCCCCCTCCTGTATATACAATGTATGTGCCCCCCTCCTGTATATACAATGTATGTGCCCCCCCTCCTGTATATACAATGTATGTGCCCCCCTCCTGTATATACAATGTATGTGCCCCCCCTCCTGTATATACAATGTATGTGCCCCCCTCCTGTATATACAATGTATGTGCCCCCCCTCCTGTATATACAATGTATGTGCCCCCCTCCTGTATATACAATGTATGCCCCCCCTCCTGTATATACAATGTATGTGCCCCCCCTCCTGTATATACAATGTATGTGCCCCCCCTCCTGTATATACAATGTATGTGCCCCCTCCTGTATATACAATGTATGTGCCCCCCTCCTGTATATACAATGTATGTGCCCCCCCTCCTGTATATACAATGTATGTGCCCCCCCTCCTGTATATACAATGTATGCCCCCCCTCCTGTATATACAATGTATGTGCCCCCCCTCCTGTATATACAATGTATGTGCCCCCCTCCTGTATATACAATGTATGTGCCCCCCCTCCTGTATATACAATGTATGTGCCCCCCTCCTGTATATACAATGTATGTGCCCCCCTCCTGTATATACAATGTATGTGCCCCCCTCCTGTATATACAATGTATGTGCCCCCCCTCCTGTATATACAATGTATGTGCCCCCCCTCCTGTATATAGAATGTATGTGCCCCCCCTCCTGTATATACAATGTATGTGCCCCCCCTCCTGTATATACAATGTATGTCCCCCCCTCCTGTATATACAATGTATGTGCCCCCCTCCTGTATATACAATGTATGTGCCCCCCCTCCTGTATATACAATGTATGTGCCCCCCTCCTGTATATACAATGTATGTGCCCCCCCTCCTGTATATACAATGTATGTGCCCCCCTCCTGTATATACAATGTATGTGCCCCCCCTCCTGTATATACAATGTATGTCCCCCCCTCCTGTATATACAATGTATGTGCCCCCCCTCCTGTATATACAATGTATGTGCCCCCCTCCTGTATATACAATGTATGTGCCCCCCCTCCTGTATATACAATGTATGTGCCCCCCCTCCTGTATATACAATGTATGTGCCCCCCCTCCTGTATATACAATGTATGTGCCCCCCTCCTGTATATACAATGTATGTGCCCCCCCTCCTGTATATACAATGTATGTGCCCCCCTCCTGTATATACAATGTATGTGCCCCCCTCCTGTATATACAATGTATGTGCCCCCCTCCTGTATATACAATGTATGTGCCCCCCTCCTGTATATACAATGTATGTGCCCCCCTCCTGTATATACAATGTATGTGCCCCCCTCCTGTATATACAATGTATGTGCCCCCCCTCCTGTATATACAATGTATGTGCCCCCCCTCCTGTATATACAATGTATGTGCCCCCCTCCTGTATATACAATGTATGTGCCCCCCTCCTGTATATACAATGTATGTGCCCCCCCTCCTGTATATACAATGTATGTGCCCCCCCTCCTGTATATACAATGTATGTGCCCCCCCTCCTGTATATACAATGTATGTGCCCCCCCTCCTGTATATACAATGTATGTGCCCCCCTCCTGTATATACAATGTATGTGCCCCCCTCCTGTATATACAATGTATGCCCCCCCTCCTGTATATACAATGTATGCCCCCCCTCCTGTATATACAATGTATGTGCCCCCCCTCCTGTATATACAATGTATGTGCCCCCCCTCCTGTATATACAATGTATGTGCCCCCCCTCCTGTATATACAATGTATGTGCCCCCCTCCTGTATATACAATGTATGTGCCCCCCTCCTGTATATACAATGTATGTGCCCCCCCCCTCCTGTATATACAATGTATGTGCCCCCCTCCTGTATATACAATGTATGTGCCCCCCTCCTGTATATACAATGTATGTGCCTCCCCTCCCGTATGTGTAATGTATGTGCCCCCCTCCTGTATATACAATGTATGTGCCCCCCTCCTGTATATACAATGTATGTGCCCCCCTCCTGTATATACAATGTATGTGCCCCCCCTCCTGTATATACAATGTATGTGCCCCCCTCCTGTATATACAATGTATGTGCCCCCCTCCCGTATATACAATGTATGTGCCCCCCTCCTGTATATACAATGTATGTGCCCCCCTCCTGTATATACAATGTATGTGCCCCCCTCCTGTATATACAATGTATGTGCCCCCCCTCCTGTATATACAATGTATGTGCCCCCCTCCTGTATATACAATGTATGTGCCCCCCTCCTGTATATACAATGTATGTGCCCCCCCTCCTGTATATACAATGTATGTGCCCCCCTCCTGTATATACAATGTATGTGCCCCCCCTCCTGTATATACAATGTATGTGCCCCCCCTCCTGTATATACAATGTATGAGCCCCCCCTCCTGTATATACAATGTATGCCCCCCTCCTGTATATACAATGTATGTGCCCCCCTCCTGTATATACAATGTATGTGCCCCCCTCCTGTATATACAATGTATGTGCCCCCCCTCCTGTATATACAATGTATGTGCCCCCCTCCTGTATATACAATGTATGTGCCCCCCTCCTGTATATACAATGTATGTGCCCCCCTCCTGTATATACAATGTATGTGCCCCCCTCCTGTATATACAATGTATGTGCCCCCCTCCTGTATATACAATGTATGTGCCCCCCTCCTGTATATACAATGTATGTGCCTCCCCTCCCGTATGTGTAATGTATGTGCCCCCCTCCTGTATATACAATGTATGTGCCCCCCTCCTGTATATACAATGTATGTGCCCCCCTCCTGTATATACAATGTATGTGCCCCCCCTCCTGTATATACAATGTATGTGCCCCCCCTCCTGTATATACAATGTATGTGCCCCCCTCCTGTATATACAATGTATGTGCCCCCCCTCCTGTATATACAATGTATGTGCCCCCCTCCTGTATATACAATGTATGTGCCCCCCTCCTGTATATACAATGTATGTGCCCCCCTCCTGTATATACAATGTATGAGCCCCCCTCCTGTATATACAATGTATGTGCCCCCCCTCCTGTATATACAATGTATGTGCCCCCCTCCTGTATATACAATGTATGTGCCCCCCTCCTGTATATACAATGTATGTGCCCCCCTCCTGTATATACAATGTATGTGCCCCCCTCCTGTATATACAATGTATGTGCCCCCCTCCTGTATATACAATGTATGTGCCCCCTCTCCTGTATATACAATGTATGTGCCCCCCCTCCTGTATATACAATGTATGTGCCCCCTCTCCTGTATATACAATGTATGTGCCCCCCTCCTGTATATACAATGTATGTGCCCCCCTCCTGTATATACAATGTATGTGCCCCCCTCCTGTATATACAATGTATGTGCCTCCCCTCCCGTATGTGTAATGTATGTGCCCCCCTCCTGTATATACAATGTATGTGCCCCCCTCCTGTATATACAATGTATGTGCCCCCCTCCTGTATATACAATGTATGTGCCCCCCTCCTGTATATACAATGTATGTGCCCCCCCTCCTGTATATACAATGTATGTGCCCCCCTCCTGTATATACAATGTATGTGCCCCCCCTCCTGTATATACAATGTATGTGCCCCCCTCCTGTATATACAATGTATGTGCCCCCCTCCTGTATATACAATGTATGTGCCCCCCTCCTGTATATACAATGTATGAGCCCCCCTCCTGTATATACAATGTATGTGCCCCCCCTCCTGTATATACAATGTATGTGCCCCCCTCCTGTATATACAATGTATGTGCCCCCCTCCTGTATATACAATGTATGTGCCCCCCTCCTGTATATACAATGTATGTGCCCCCCTCCTGTATATACAATGTATGTGCCCCCCCTCCTGTATATACAATGTATGTGCCCCCCCTCCTGTATATACAATGTATGTGCCCCCCTCCTGTATATACAATGTATGAGCCCCCCTCCTGTATATACAATGTATGAGCCCCCCTCCTGTATATACAATGTATGTGCCCCCCCTCCTGTATATACAATGTATGTGCCCCCCTCCTGTATATACAATGTATGTGCCCCCCTCCTGTATATACAATGTATGTGCCCCCCTCCTGTATATACAATGTATGTGCCCCCCTCCTGTATATACAATGTATGTGCCCCCCTCCTGTATATACAATGTATGTGCCCCCCTCCTGTATATACAATGTATGTGCCCCCCTCCTGTATATACAATGTATGCCCCCCCCTCCTGTATATACAATGTATGTGCCCCCCTCCTGTATATACAATGTATGCCCCCCCTCCTGTATATACAATGTATGTGCCCCCTCCTGTATATACAATGTATGTGCCCCCCTCCTGTATATACAATGTATGTGCCCCCCTCCTGTATATACAATGTATGTGCCCCCCTCCTGTATATACAATGTATGTGCCCCCCCTCCTGTATATACAATGTATGTGCCCCCCCTCCTGTATATACAATGTATGTGCCCCCCCTCCTGTATATACAATGTATGTGCCCCCTCCTGTATATACAATGTATGTGCCCCCCCTGTATATACAATGTATGTGCCCCCCCTGTATATACAATGTATGTGCCCCCCTCCCGTATGTGCAATGTATGTGCCCCCCCTCCTGTATATACAATGTATGTGCCCCCCCTCCTGTATATGCAATGTATGTGCCCCCCTCCCGTATGTGTAATATATGTGCCCCCCTCTCGTATGTGTAATGTATGTGCCCCCCCTCCTGTATGTGGAATGTATGGGCCCCCTCCCGTATATATATGTGTGCCCCACCCGTATATGCAATGTATATGCCCCCCCTCCTGTATGTGGAATGTATGGGCCCCCTCCAGTATATATATGTGTGCCCCACCCGTATATGCAATGTATATGCCCCCCTCCTGTATGTGGAATGTATGGCCCCCCTGTATATACAATGTATGTCCCTGTCCCCCCCCCCCTAGTATATACAATGTATTCGGAAAGTCTTCACTCCGGGTCAGGCGGAGTCTCTGGCAGGGATAACGGCCTCCAGGGACTGGTCTCCTCCAGACATGACGCTGCCACCACCACCACCATGCTTCACTGTAGGGATGGTATTGGGCAGGTGATGAGAAGTGACTGGTCTCCTCCTGACATGACGCTGCCACCACCAGCACCTCCACCATGCTTCACTGTAGGGGTGGTATTGGGCAGGTGATGGGCAGTGACTGGTCTCCTCCAGACATGACGCTGCCACCACCACCACCATGCTTCACTGTAGGGATGGTATTGGGCAGGTGATGGGCAGTGACTGGTCTCCTCCAGACATGACGCTGCCACCACCACCACCATGCTTCACTGTAGGGATGGTATTGGGCAGGTGATGGGCAGTGACTGGTCTCCTCCTGACATGACGCTGCCACCACCACCTCCATGCTTCACTGTAGGGATGGTATTGGGCAGGTGATGGGCAGTGACTGGTCTCCTCCAGACATGACGC
The DNA here is from genome assembly GCF_050947455.1 of Rhinoderma darwinii. NCBI lineage: Eukaryota > Metazoa > Chordata > Amphibia > Anura > Rhinodermatidae > Rhinoderma > Rhinoderma darwinii. Next base: position 232,573 of record NW_027461813.1, on the reverse strand, counting down.
TGCCACCACCACCACCATGCTTCACTGTAGGGATGGTATTGGGCAGGTGATGGGCAGTGACTGGTCTCCTCCTGACATGACGCTGCCACCACCACCATGCTTCACTGTAGGGATGGTATTGGGCAGGTGATGGGCAGTGACTGGTTTCCTCCTGACATGACGCTGCCACCACCACCATGCTTCACTGTAGGGATGGTATTGGGCAGGTGATGGGCAGTGACTGGTCTCCTGACATGACGCTGCCACCACCACCATGCTTCACTGTAGGGATGGTATTGGGCAGGTGATGAGCAATGACTGGTCTCCTGACATGACGCTGCCACCTCCACCACCTCCATTCTTCACTGTAGGGATGGTATTGGGCAGGTGATGAGCAGTGACTGGTCTCCTCCTGACATGACTCGGCCACCACCACCACCATGCTTCACTGTAGGGATGGTATTGGGCAGGTGATGGGCAGTGACTGGTCTCCTCCAGACATGACGCTGCCACCACCACCACCACCATCACCATGCTTCACTGTAGGGATGGTATTGGGCAGGTGATGGGCAGTGACTGGTCTCCTCCTGACATGACGCTGCCACCACCTCCATTCTTCACTGTAGGGATGGTATTGGGCAGGTGATGAGCAGTGACTGGTCTCCTCCAGACATGACGCTGCCACCACCACCTCCTCCATTCTTCACTGTAGGGATGGTATTGGGCAGGTGATGGGCAGTGACTGGTCTCCTCCTGACATGACGCTGCCACCACCACCACCACCACCACCATGCTTCACTGTAGGGATGGTATTGGGCAGGTGATGGGCAGTGACTGGTCTCCTCCTGACATGACGCTGCCACCACCACCACCACCATGCTTCACTGTAGGGATGGTATTGGGCAGGTGATGGGCAGTGACTGGTCTCCAGACTAGGGATGCATAGAAACTTCCATACCGTTCCGATACCGTGCGCCCTCAAACAGTTCGATACCGTTATTTCAATACTAAGCTGTGTGACCTTATATAGACGGGGGCGTGTCTTTCCAAATCATGTCCAATCAAATGAATTTACCACCAGCGGATCCAATCAAGGTGCAGAAACATTTCACAGATCTAGAGAAACGGGAGGTCAAGTGTCATGGCAAAGGGTCTGAATTCGGGCTGGGCGTTTAATCGAATTGATTGGATTAATTTGCCGTTTCACGTTGGCACGATTATGGATTTGTCCAGAATCGTGAAATCGTTACAGGCCCCGCCCCCATAGCAGGAGAGCGGAAAACAAGCTTTATAAACAAGCCGACACAGCGCACACCGTACGGCGCATCTACTTCACTGGACAGGCGCAGCAGTGAGGGGACCGGGGTGTGCGGAGTGTGTGTGTGTTTGTGTGTAAGGCTTCGTTCACATCTGCGTCGGTCCCGTTCTGGCGTTCCTTCGCAGCTTCCTGTCAGAATGTGGCCCTGACTGAAGCCACAGGTTCCCATTTGCATCAGCGTTTATTTCTATTTCAATGGTGACGGCTCCGGTGCCCGTGGTTTCCGTTTGTCGCTGCTGTGAGAGGGTCCCATCGTTTTGATGGAATGAATAGCGCAGTCGACCACCATATTGTCAAAATGACGGGACCCTCGCACAACGGAGACAAACGGAAACCACTGGTCACCATTCAAATCAACACTGGTACCAACGGGAAGCTATGGTCTCAGTCAGGGTCCCGTTCTGACAGGAAGCTCCGACGGAACGCCAGAACGGGCCCCTGACGCAGATGTGAACGAAGCCCGATGCTGAAGTCCAGAGATTGTTCTGTTCTATACAGAGACCCGTTCTCCCGGCCAGCCTCTTAACCCATTAAGTTCCTGCTGAATTTCAAGGCTTAGGAAGCTATAGCCCCCATATAGCCTCCATATAGCCTCCCCTATAGCCTCCCCTATAGCCCCCATATAGCCTCCCTTTAGCCTCCCTATAGCCACTCTAAAGCCCCCATATAGCCTCCCCTTGAGATGCAGCATGCGGTGAGTGGGTAAGTGAAGTGGTTTTGGTTGTCTCCAGCGGCCGCAGTCCGCGGAGAAGCCTCAGCGCTGGCGCTCCACGATGCGGTTCCTAGTTCTGTACTACTGCAGGTTATAAATCTAAGCCACTTGCCACAGAAGTGACGTCCGAAGAGCCGTCATAAATCACACGCAGACTTTGGGGATAATTTATCAACCTGTCTACACCAGAAAAGTCACAATTGTGACTTGCCCCTTTTGCACCACCCACGACACTTGTAGAAAGGGGCGTGACGTCTGGGAAAGAGCGTGCCCACCGCGGCCCAACAAATGTTACAATTCCTGGCGTAAAATATAACACATACGGACACGTTAAGCGCGTGCGTCCGGCTCCCTCCAGGCGTACACGGTAACCACAGGGAAAAAGTGATGTGAATGAGGCCTGATGTGTATTTTACCTCCGGTCTCACTGTTCTCCCGCTGCTGATATATGTACCGCACCATATATACTGCCAATGTACCATATATACTGCACACCATGTATACTGCCAATGTACCATATATACTGCACATTGTATACTGGCAGGGCACCATATATACTGCACATTGTATACTGGCAGGGCACCATATATACTGCACATTGTATACTGCCAGTGCACCATATATACTGCACATTGTATACTGCCAGGGCACCATATATACTGCACATTGTATACTGCCAGGGCACCATATATACTGCACATTGTATACTGCCAGGGCACCATATATACTGCACATTGTATACTGGCAGGGCACCATATATACTGCACATTGTATACTGCCAGGGCACCATATATACTGCACATTGTATACTGGCAGGGCACCATATATACTGCACATTGTATACTGGCAGGGCACCCATATATACTGCACATTTTATACTGCCAGTGCACCATATATACTGCACATTGTATACTGGCAGGGCACCATATATACTGCACATTGTATACTGCCAGGGCACCATATATACTGCACATTGTATACTGCCAGGGCACCATATATACTGCACATTGTATACTGGCAGGGCACCATATATACTGCACATTGTATACTGGCAGGGCACCATATATACTGCACACCATGTATACTGCCAATGTACCATATATACTGCACATTGTATACTGGCAGTGCATCATATATACTGCACATTGTATACTGGCAGGGCACCATATATACTGCACACCATGTATACTGCCAATGTACCATATATACTGCACATTGTATACTGGCAGGGCACCATATATACTGCACATTGTATACTGGCAGTGCATCATATATACTGCACATTGTATACTGCCAGGGCACCATATATACTGCACATTGTATACTGCCAGGGCACCATATATACTGCACATTGTATACTGGCAGGGCACCATATATACTGCACATTGTATACTGGCAGGGCACCATATATACTGCACATTGTATACTGGCAGGGCACCATATATACTGCACATTGTATACTGGCAGGGCATCATATATACTGCACACCATGTATACTGCCAATGCACCATATATACTGCACATTGTATACTGGCAGGGCACCATATATACTGCACATTGTATACTGCCAGTGCACCATATATACTGCACATTGTATACTGCCAGGGCACCATATATACTGCACATTGTATACTGGCAGGGCACCATATATACTGCACATTGTATACTGGTAGGGCACCATATATACTGCACATTGTATACTGGCAGGGCACCATATATACTGCACATTGTATACTGCCAGGGCACCATTTATACTGCACATTGTATACTGCCAGGGCACCATATATACTGCACATTGTATACTGGCAGGGCACCATATATACTGCACATTGTATACTGGCAGGGCACCATATATACTGCACATTGTATACTGGCAGGGCACCATATATACTGCACATTGTATACTGGCAGGGCACCATTTATACTGCACATTGTATACTGGCAGTGCACCATATATACTGCACATTGTATACTGCCAGGGCACCATATATACTGCACATTGTATACTGCCAGTGCACCATATATACTGCACATTGTATACTGGCAGTGCACCATATATACTGCACATTGTATACTGCCAGGGCACCATATATACTGCACATTGTATACTGCCAGTGCACCATATATACTGCACATTGTATACTGGCAGTGCACCATATATACTGCACATTGTATACTGGTAGGGCACCATATATACTGCACATTGTATACTGGCAGGGCACCATATATACTGCACATTGTATACTGCCAGGGCACCATATATACTGCACATTGTATACTGCCAGGGCACCATTTATACTGCACATTGTATACTGGCAGTGCACCATATATACTGCACATTGTATACTGGCAGGGCACCATATATACTGCACATTGTATACTGCCAGGGCACCATATATACTGCACATTGTATACTGCCAGGGCACCATTTATACTGCACATTGTATACTGGCAGTGCACCATATATACTGCACATTGTATACTGCCAGGGCACCATATATACTGCACATTGTATACTGCCAGGGCACCATATATACTGCACATTGTATACTGCCAGTGCACCATATATACTGCACATTGTATACTGCCAGGGCACCATATATACTGCACATTGTATACTGGCAGGGCACCATATATACTGCACATTGTATACTGGCAGGGCACCATATATACTGCACATTGTATACTGGCAGGGCACCATATATACTGCACATTGTATACTGGCAGGGCACCATATATACTGCACATTGTATACTGCCAGGGCACCATTTATACTGCACATTGTATACTGGCAGTGCACCATATATACTGCACATTGTATACTGCCAGGGCACCATATATACTGCACATTGTATACTGGCAGTGCACCATATATACTGCCCATTGTATACTGGCAGGGCACCATATATACTGCACATTGTATACTGGCAGGGCACCATATATACTGCACATTGTATACTGCCAGGGCAACATATATACTGCACATTGTATACTGGCAGGGCACCATATATACTGCACATTGTATACTGGCAGGGCACCATATATACTGCACATTGTATACTGGCAGGGCACCATATATACTGCACATTGTATACTGCCAGGGCACCATATATACTGCACATTGTATACTGGCAGGGCACCATATATACTGCACATTGTATACTGGCAGTGCACCATATATACTACACATTGTATACTGGCAGGGCACCATATATACTGCACATTGTATACTGGCAGGGCACCATATATACTGCACATTGTATACTGCCAGGGCACCATATATACTGCACATTGTATACTGGCAGGGCACCATATATACTGCACATTGTATACTGGCAGGGCAACATATATACTGCACATTGTATACTGGCAGGGCACCATATATACTGCACATTGTATACTGGCAGGGCACCATATATACTGCACATTGTATACTGGCAGGGCACCATATATACTGCACATTGTATACTGCCAGGGCACCATATATACTGCACATTGTATACTGGCAGGGCACCATATATACTGCACATTGTATACTGGCAGTGCACCATATATACTACACATTGTATACTGGCAGGGCACCATATATACTGCACATTGTATACTGCCAGGGCACCATATATACTGCACATTGTATACTGCCAGGGCACCATATATACTGCACATTGTATACTGGCAGGGCACCATATATACTGCACATTGTATACTGCCAGGGCACCATATATACCTTGTCTTGATATTTTTTTAAAATCAGAAAATTCAAATAGAAAATCGTCCATAGTGAATATTTACGTCCATGCAAAATGTGTTTTTTTTTTTTTCATTTTTAATAAATTTTTCAAAATGTCTCATTCTGTTTTCACTTTGTCATTATGGGGGATTCAGCGCAGAATGAGGGGAATTTTTTTATTTTTTTTTTCGCGCAAGGATCAACATAACAAAATGTGAAAGGGTCTGAAGACTTTCTGAATGCACTGTATGTATAATATATGCACCCGATATAGATGGGCCGAGTACCCCTGTATGTAATGTATGTGCCCCTATAAATGGACTGAGTACCCCTGTATGTAATGTCTGTGCCCCTATAGATGGACAGAGTACCCCTGTATGTAACGTATGTGCCCTATAGAGGGACCGAGTACCCCTGTATGTAACGTATGTGCCCCTATAGATGGGCCGAGTACCCCTGTATGTAACGTATGTGCCCTATAGAGGGACCGAGTACCCCTGTATGTAGCGTATGTGCCCCTATAGATGGGCCGAGTACCCCTGTATGTAACGTATGTGCCCTATAGAGGGACCGAGTACCCCTGTATGTAACGTATGTGCCCCTATAGATGGGCCGAGTACCCCTGTATGTAACGTATGTGCCCTATAGAGGGACCGAGTACTCCTGTATGTAGCGTATGTGCCCCTATAGATGGGCCGAGTACCCCTGTATGTAACGTATGTGCCCTATAGAGGGACCGAGTACCCCTGTATGTAGCGTATGTGCCCCTATAGATGGGCCGAGTACCCCTGTATGTAACGTATGTGCCCCTATAGATGGGCCGAGTACCCCTGTATGTAACGTATGTGCCCCCTATAGACGGGCCGAGTACCCCTGTATGTAACGTATGTGCCCCCTATAGACGGGCCGAGTACCCCAGTATAGGTGTTTGAACATGGCGGGGTTCGTGTATTTTATACGACTATTCTAAAATAACAGCAGAAACCAGAAGAAATGCGGGAGACGATGCAGATGAGCGGTCAGAGAGACGTAAAAGATGAACGTTATTCACTACATGACGGAAAACGTGCGCCAATGTGTAAAAACTAATAAAAAGCATTCAGACGGTACAAAACAAAGCCATGGGGGGGGGGGGGGGGAAGTCTGTATAACCCCAAACCGTCCTCCCCAGAATACAATGGCACCCAGTGATGGATGATGGTTGAGGGGGGAGACATTGATGATGATGATGGATAATGGTGATATTGGTGATGATGATGATGATGGATAATGATATTGGTGATGATGATGATGATGATGGATAATGATATTGGTGATGATGATGATGGAAAATGATATTGGTGATGATGATGATGATGGATAATGGTGATGATAATCTCTTCCAAAATAAACAAATAATGCACTAAGCTCAAAAGCGATGTGACGTCCCCTCCTATCTGGGCCTGAGGTCTGGTCCTGTGCTCGGGGTACACGTCTAGTATGAAGTGCAAAGCGCCAGAGACGTGTTCCTTCCATCCGCTGCTGGTGAAGAACACGCAGTCCTATGCAAGACAAAATGAAGAATTCGATGATCTGCCCAATGGGAAGAGTAAAGCGTGGCTGGAAATGAAGAGTTTATCACCACGTACCGAATTCCAAGTGATGGAGAGAAGGTGCAGAAGCTCGCGCCGCGCCATGTTGGTAAAGTCACCGTGTCCGATCCAAGCGTGGCTGCGCCGTCCGACAGATATAGGGTGCGTTCACATGGAGGCAGAAAACAATGCCGGCGTTTCGCGATGATTTTTTTTTTGTTTTGAGCGGTTTTTAAAATTAATGAAATAAAAAAACGCGACACAAAATACCTGAAACGAGCGTCACTTTTTTTTTCTGCCTCTTAAGGGTTTCAATGGAGGTTCAGAGATGGAAACCGCTTCAAGATATTGAGCACGCGATCAAAAACCGCCTCTGCCTCCTATTATAATCAATGAGGTAGATTTGGGGTGTTTTATTTTTGTGTTGATTCTGATGCAGTTTCTGCGTTAAAATCCGTGCCAAAACACTGTTAACCGCAAGAAGCGTGCCCGGTCCCACAACGCGGTTTTCGATAACTGGCCACTCGCATTGTGAAACATTGGATAGATCTGCTCGTGTACATATTTTTTCAGCGCTTGTATCATCGTAGCGCACGCGTGACACTGAGTATATCCGAGTAAATACGAAATCTGTCCAATAAACCATAATCCAAATAGAAGTGTCACAAAGGTGCAAGACCGTTTATATAATGCCAAGTACGTGGCGCACTCCACCAATCCGCAAATGACGGGAACATGGTGGCAGGAGATAGAGCAGGTGGAATACATCAAGTGTCGACTCCATGACGACCGGGACCACGTGATATTCTACTCATTATACAGCTCGGTCCAAATCACAGCGATCCCCGCACTACCGAGGGACGGATCCTCTTCAGGGAGTCCGTACGCCGGATGATAGAACCTACGGGAAAAAAAGAAAAAGTCTCGGATCTCTGTGATTGCGCAGATCTATCCGATATTGTCACGCGGGCGCGCCGTGTATATCACGATGCACTTGAATGTTGGACACAGCGACTTTACCAACATGGCGCGGCGGTTCCCTGGAGCCAGCGTCCTCGTTGATATGGGATCAGGCAGTTGCTCTGCGGACGGACCCGGTACGTGGCGACACGCGCACAGCTCTGGATTTCCGGCCACGCTTTACTCTTCCCGTTGTTGATATCATCTACTTCTTCGTTGTTTTGCATAGGACTGCGTGTTCTTCACCGGTGATGGATGGACGTCGCACGTCTTTATACCTGCCACGTTCCATACTTTATTTCTCTTCATTCTTTGCTGGTTTACGTCGTCTCGCCGCTTTTCCTCTGGATTGTACAGTGGGGCCATCCTGCGGCTTTTATATAATATAGACCATTCCTGGAGAGCTGCGCAGGGGGCGTGTCCCCGTCTGACCCCTCCCCCTTAGACTTGGTCCCATCTGACTCCTCTTCATCTCTGCAGGTACGGAACGGTCACATTAAGAGAATAACGGACAACGACATCCAGTCCTTGGTGCTGGAGGTGGAGGGAACCAACGTTAGGTGAGCGGGCGCGGCTCACTGCTCGGACCTTGTGTGGACGCTGCAGGGATCCCCATGAGATGTCTCATCACTGCTGGGGGTCACTAGAAGCCATTGGGAGGGGGATGCAGAGGCTTCCTGGGGACGCTGGACCCCCCTCGTCCTTGTATATTATAAGCTGCTATGAATCCGGGATTGCCTAATCTTCTCCTTGTGCCTCATTCCAGCACCACATACATAACGTGTCCAGCAGATCCCAAGAAAACCCTGGGCATCAAGCTGCCCTTCCTAGTCATGATCATCAAGAACCTCAAGAAATACTTCACTTTTGAAGTGCAGGTGAGTGGCCCGGTATTATCTGCTCCTCCGACTGCCACAGGCGTGGGGGGGGGGGGGATTGTAGATATAAGACGTGGAGTCCTCTTCTCCCGCTGCCGGGTGCCACAGACGTGGGGGGGGGGTACAGATATAAGACGTGGAGTCCTCTTCTCCTGCTGCTGGGTGACACTGGGGGGGGGTGTAGATATAAAACGGGGAGTCCTCTTCTCCCGCTGCTGGGTGACACTGGGGGGGGGGGGGTGTAGATATGATGGGGAGTCCTCTTCTCCCGCTGCCGGGTGACACGGGGGGGGAGAGTGTAGATATAAGACGGGGAGTCCTCTTCTCCCGCTGCCGGGTGACACAGACGGGGGGGGGGGGGGATAGTGTAGATATAAGACGTGGAGTCCTCTTCTCCCGCTGCCGGGTGACACAGGAAGATATTATGGGTGTTCTTGCTTTCTGCAGGTGCTGGACGATAAGAACGTGAGGCGGAGGTTCCGGGCCAGTAACTACCAGAGCACAACGCGGGTGAAGCCGTTTATCTGCACCATGCCCATGAGATTAGACGATGGCTGGAACCAGATTCAGTTTAACCTGTCAGACTTCACCCGCCGGGCATACGGGACAAATTATATCGAGACTCTTCGAGTACAGGTTTGATTGTGAACTCCTCCACCTATTCTACATTACTGGCCACTGCTGCTTACATCCCATTCCATCCCACCCCACCCCACTGCCGATCTTACCCACAGACAACCCGACAACATCCACAGATCATCCTACACGCTCAACATCCCGCCGCTGCTGCTCCCACCCGACACGCTCAACATCCCGCCGCTGCTGCTCCCACCCGACACGCTCAACATCCCGCCGCTGCTGCTCCCACCCGACACGCTCAACATCCCGCCGCTGCTGCTCCCACCCGACACGCTCAACATCCCGCCGCTCCCACCCGACACGCTCAACATCCCGCCGCTCCCACCCGACACGCTCAACATCCCGCCGCTCCCACCCGACACGCTCAACATCCCGCCGCTGCTGCTCACACCCGACACGCTCAACATCCCGCCGCTGCTGCTCACACCCGACACGCTCAACATCCCGCCGCTGCTGCTCCCACCCGACACGCTCAACATCCCGCCGCTGCTGCTCCCACCCGACACGCTCAACATCCCGCCGCTGCTGCTCCCACCCGACACGCTCAACATCCCGCCGCTGCTGCTCCCACCCGACACGCTCAACATCCCGCCGCTGCTGCTCCCACCCGACACGCTCAACATCCCGCCGCTGCTGCTCACACCCGACACGCTCAACATCCCGCCGCTGCTGCTCCCACCCGACACGCTCAACATCCCGCCGCTGCTGCTCCCACCCGACACGCTCAACATCCCGCCGCTCCCACCCGACACGCTCAACATCCCGCCGCTCCCACCCGACACGCTCAACATCCCGCCGCTCCCACCCGACACGCTCAACATCCCGCCGCTGCTGCTCACACCCGACACGCTCAACATCCCGCCGCTGCTGCTCCCACCCGACACGCTCAACATCCCGCCGCTGCTGCTCCCACCCGACACGCTCAACATCCCGCCGCTGCTGCTCCCACCCGACACGCTCAACATCCCGCCGCTGCTGCTGCTCCCACCCCACCCTACCTGTGGCCAATACTGCTCACACCCCACCCTACACTCGGACACTGCTTCACTTTTTACACCCGACCACTGCTGCTCTTACCCCATAGACCACACTACATATCTATACCTCCGCCCGTACGCCACTGCTTACACCACAGACCGCCCTACACCTTTCTCCTCTTGCACTAACAATCCATGGGTAATGTGTCTTTTGTCTTTTAGATTCATGCAAATTGCAGAATTCGTCGGGTTTATTTCTCAGATCGTCTGTATTCTGAGGATGAGCTTCCTGCAGAGTTCAAACTTTACCTACCCGTGCAGAACAAGGCGAAAGTAAGTGCCCCCTCCACCCCCCTTTGTAGCCATGTTCCTCCATTATCCTGGGCGCTTTGCCCTCTGGGTCATTTGTCTCATCTTCTGCCCCATCATTGTGCCCCCCGTACTGATCTTTATTCTCTTGTCTTCCAGCAATGAGTGTCGCCCCGCACCTCTCCTCCCAGGATTTCGTGTTTTCTACATTGAGCAATTACCACTCTGCATCCAACTCTAAGTTATGAAATGTTTCCGGCCGAGTGACTCAGAAGTTTTTGTAATAAATGGTCTTTCCTCTCCGTGTGTCTCGTGGTTGTAAGATGGGGGTTATTCTGGGGTGACGGCTCGTTATCTTGGCTCAGAGCCCCCCCTCACCTCCTCTGATTACCAGTCTCAGAAATGACGAGTTCTAGTCGTGTCCAATAATCCCACAGACTCCGAGGGAGCAGCAGCGGCCGAGCCTGACCCGGGTTCAGAAGGGATTGCTGGAGATGCCCTGATATTATCTGATAATCCGGCACGGAGCCCACCTGACTGATGACATGATATCACAGACTCCTGGCCGGAGATCTAGAATATTTAGAAGAGCGCACTACACATCCTGATCTGTCGCACATGCCTTAAAGGGCCAGTACAGAAGAACGGCATTGCCTGATACCTGTGAACAAACGCCGATCTGTGTCTGTCCCGTGTTACTTCTACACCGGCTACTGTTATCTCAGCCTGTAGTCCGCTGGTAGTGATCACCCTGGCACAGATACAGCCTCCTCCAGTTTTGGGTGAAAACTCCAGACCCAAGTCTAATGGCCGCTCGGCAGGTCATCAATCACTGGATCCTCCTTATGTGAGCAAAGAATAAACCGCTTCAACGTTTTGAGATTAAAGTCACTTTCCCTCAGCAAAACCAGGAGTGGTTCTAAAACCGTGATCTCTAGCGGATCAGTTGTACCGGGCCACGGTATCTGGTGCCACCCCGGTGGCCTCGGGGAATTTCGGGTGGAAAAACTCATCCAACTCTGGTGCAGTTTTTTTGGCCGGAATGTCCTCCGGAGGTGACGTTTCATCCCATGTGACCACCGCTGGTCCCAGTTCATCTGCATCCTTAGGACGCAGTTGAATTGAATGCTGGAGCAAGAGTGACGACTCCGTGCACCAGCGGTCTCTGCCGTGAGTGGCGCAGGCAGGCGCGATGTGTGCGTCATGTCACTCAGCACCGACCAGAGTAGAAGGATCATCCACCCGTCATGGGAACGGGCACAGGTAATTGTTATTTCTTTTATTAGGCACCTCTGGGGGACATTATACTGGATGGGGGCCGATATAGTGGCAGCTATGGGAGCATTTTGTCTTATGGGACAGCTAAGGGGGGAAGTAGGCATTATACTGTGGGGGCACAGGCAGAAGTCTGGTGGTGTTGGGGAGGGGGCCCATGAGCCCTTAGCTGCGCCCCTGCTGCTGTTTGTTGTGGGTTTTACCTGCACATTGAATTCAATGGGGAAAAGCCGCAACAAATAAGCAGCATTTATACAAATACAATTGACATGAGGATTGAGATTCGGCACCGCAGGTCCGTTTGAGCAGTTTTCCCGCAGCGTGGAGACTTGTTTTATCTCATCCGCTTTGCTGCTACTGTTATATAGCAGATTTTGTGCAGCATAATACAGGTTTTATAATACAGGTATACACCGTATTTACGCAAGGCGTGAACTGACTAACCCTGCCCGGTCTCTGGAAACATTTTCTTGCATCAAACTGATCCTCGGTGCAAAAAAAGGTTGGGCACCACTGGCAGAAGAGGCGAAGGTCTTCCCACTATTTCTTCTCTGTAGGCTTCACTTCTGGCTTTGGCTTCCATCATATCCAATCGGACAGTTCCTCAGCTCCACGTGACACGATCCCCCAGGCCGGCGCCAGCATTGTATGGATTACGTTTTCTTCGCTCTACAGATCTGCCCAGGAGGCGTCCGTCACGTCTCTTCAGACCTCGGAGCGGCGCATCTCTGGCCGGGTGGGATCAGGCACCACCCGGACTCGTGCAGTCGCACTCTATGGTGATCTCGGATTCACGTTACTCACATGTGGGGGAGGGTTTGTGTTTTCCAGGTCTTGGTCCCATAATGTAGATGTTAAAAGGTGAGAATTTATAGGATTTGAGCAGGATAACATACCGATAAATGACTCTGCCCCAGAGGCTGAAAACAAACAACTTTAATTTCCATGTTTGTAAAACTCATTTCACTTGAATCTGGAGGTCGGAGCTCCACACACAAAGCCGGAGGAGTCGTTCATTCACACACAACATACCGTTTAAAAAAAATGCCCACAGATGGCGGCTCTGGTCACAGCGGTCACCTCTGCTCGACCTGGAGAAGCCCAAGGCTGTTAACCCCACCACGATGGCCAGGACTGGCAGGCTACCGGTCAGCAGAGAGAACACTTCATGCCATCAGCGGCAGATCGTGGTCACCCATCCAGAAAGTGGGAGGCAGCAGAGGAGACTGAACACGACCGCAGCCCCACAAATGAAGAGACATAGTGCACATTGGTAGGAGGATCGCAGCCTGAGAACGTGAAGCAGCAGATAGCAGCCGCTCAGCGGGTCGTAGAGTGAATTGTACCGTTTAGTGTACAGATCGTTATCGGAGTGCAAAATAATAGAGCAAGTGATGACATCGGGGCCAGGACGGTTCTAGACAAAGCTCCACCAGGACCGATGTTCTAAATGCCTTGGACGGGTGGAGTGAAGGACAGGAGAAAAACCAGTTGATGTCTTGGACGGATGTTCTACGATAGCAGCACCAACGTAGGATGGAAGGAGGGAGATGCAGAGGAGATGGTACCGTGAGAGAAACTTCCAGAAAGAAGAGGAAAGGGGATTGTGGGAAGACAGAGCTGTTGGAGGGGGAAGGGGGCTTTCCTTCATGAGCTCCCATTGGATCCTCAGAGAGATACTCGTACTGATCCAGGTAAACGGGGAAAGAAGACTTCAGGAAAGACGGTAACAATCCGTGGCCTGATCACCTCCGTAGGATCAGTGAAGATCACGATCCGATCCCGTGGTTTAGGATGTAGTAATCATGCACATACATGAGGACAGCTACAGGTTGACCAAGCATGAGTGAGATCCACACGGCCGCATTGCCATAGTTGCCGCGAAGAAAACGACCTACGAACCAGGCCAGAGGGATCTGCAGGGGAAAAGACGAGCTCAAGACCAGAAAATCACAGCAGAGAAGAGACCGCGAAAAATTCTACAAACCTGTGACATCATCCCCATAAAGGCCCAGAGACGGAACATCTTCAGAGGGACACTGACCAGGTACTGAGGAGAACAAGGACAAGACCCAAATCAGGAACTCAGCCAGAAGGAGAATTCTATTCTGCCCCGAGGCCACACAAGTTACCACCAGCCGGATATCATTACATCCTAACCTCATGGAAAAAAGCCGAGGCAAAGAAAACGGCCGTCTGTGCCATCCACCGAGAGACGCCACGCCGCATCATGGGTTTATAGAAGTGTCTGAAAGAGAAAAGCGTGAGATTTATCAATTCACCCCTCAATTCTATCCAGGGACCTGTCCCTCCATCCTATTTACTGACCGCTCCACCATCCACTCACCCGTTCTCCATAACTTAATACGGACTGCTTCACTATCTCCTCCCCCCCATCCTACCAGTAACCGCTCCACCCCCCTCCCTCACCCCCATAGTACCTGATGCACCATTTGTGTACGGGGATATTCCAGTTCTGCCAGAAGTAGGTGACTGTTTCAGAGTTCCTGAAGAATCAGACACAATAGAAGGGATGATGTCAGGTTTTGACCATTAAGTTACCACAGACACATTCTGGAAGACTTTAGTCCAGTTCTCACTCACCACCAGTCCCTGTAAAACTCACGGTCCCCAAAACGCATCAACTCCGCCACAAAGTTCATTGAAGAATGGAAGAACCAGTAGAAGAAGATCAGCCAGATGAGGTGGTTGGGGACCTGCAATGAATAGAACAGTCAACAAAACCTGGAGGATGCGCGTACAACACGAGGCCGCGCGTACAACACGAGGCCACGCGCACGCCGCCCCCCCCCCCTACATCTACAGCGAGAAGACGACAACTCACCGCCAGCTTCAGGAGCCGCTCAACCATCCTCGAGTAATCCATGTCCTGGAGAAGAAAAGATCACGTCATCTGTACCAACCAAGACACACAGGCGACCCCACCGCTTATATCTCCTCATAGATTGTGAGCTCCTATGGTCAAGACTCTTACTCCTCCCCGTATCTCCTCTTATAGAGTGTAAGCTCCTGTGGTCAGGACATATTATTGAGGTTCAGGTAGACATCAGGGGTGTAGTAGATTCTGTAGTAAATCTGTTGTACTCACCCGGAACGGTTTCATGGAGTTCTGGATTGCTGGGACCATCCACTGGAAGGAAACACAAGGGAATAAATCTTCTGCCCGGTCATTCCTCCCCTCCCCCCAACTCTGACCTCTTCTCTATGAAAATGTGCAGTCACAATCCCCGGCATAGCCCCCGGAGACCACCACACACCTGGTGCCAGAGCATTACCAGACACTAGCACCCCCAGAAACAGGTAATACCCGGAGACCACCAGGAACAGAACAGGGGTCAAGAACTCACCTGCTGGATCAGACCGACCAGGAGCTGCATGATGAAGAGCTGGGAATGAGAGAAGAGGGGGTGTCAGGACGGGGGTGCGGCAGTGTTAGGCAGGTCTGAGTCTGGGGTACAGCAGTGAATAGTACATCACAATTATGGGGGTGGGGTGTGTGGGATGGCGGTCCTCCGCACAGTCACCCCCTTCTCACCATTTCGAACAGTCGTCTGAGCAGGAACCTCTTGCGAATCCTCGGAGAACGCGGGAAGTTCAGCTCGTAGCAGAGTGTGGGGGCGAGCATGAAGTAATAAATATCTGAGGGGCGAAGAGACATCGGGTCAGGACATGGGACAGGACCGTACAGCAGGAGTAGCATTTATCACCCACCTCTGTGCGTCAGATTCCCAGGATACGACACCTCCCGATTCCCAACATCCCCGTTCACTTTTCTCATCAGAGGAGCTGAGACCAAAAAAAAAAGTCACAATGTATAAACAAAGAGGAACGTATAGACCTGTCCCTATAGAATACAGAGACCGGAGTCACATGAAGGACATATAGACCTGTCCCTAAAGAAGACAGACCGGAGTCACATGAAGGACATATAGACCTGTACCTATAGAAGACAGAGACCGGAGTCACATGAAGGACATATAGACCTGTACCTATAGAAGACAGAGACCGGAGTCACACGAAGGACATATAGACCTGACATTATAGAAGACAGAGACCAGAGTCACATGAAGGACATATAGACCTGACATTATAGAAGACAGAGACCAGAGTGGGTCTCATGACATCATGATGAGGAGAGCGTTGATATAATGACCAGATCTCTGGGAAAAATGAGAAATAGAATCTTACCAGACTGAGTGCGGCTGAGAGCTCGGACCTGCGCCCGTCTCCTCTCCCGGCACCAGCGGTTCACATCTTTATAGGAGTACAGCTTAAGAAATAGGATGGTATAAACCGAGAGCGCAAAGATGGCACCAACTGCGGGGAGAGAGGGAAGGACAGAAATGAGTGTGTGCATACCTAACAGCCCCCATACCCACCCACCCACCTGGAATCAGCCCCGCCCCCTTATACACCCACCCACCTGGAATCAGCCCCGCCCCCTTATACACCCACCCACCTGGAATCAGCCCCGCCCCCTCATACACACCCACCCAACTGGAATCAGCCCCACCCCCCCATGCACACCCTCCCACCTGGAATCAGCCCCCCCAACCCTCATACACCCACCTGGAATCAGCCCCCCCATACACACCCACCCACCTGGAATCAGCTCCGCCCCCTCATACAGCCACCCACCCAGAATCCGATACACACACCTAGAATCAGCCCCCCCATCATACATACACAGGGATCAGTCCCCACCCACCAGGGATCAGAACCCCCCCATCATACCCGCCATGCATCAGGCTAGGGCATAGCCAGGTGCATTGCGGTGCTGGACGGTGTGAAGGCGGCTGTGGTGGACATTTGGACACCGGGGTCGTACTATTATATGGTGTTAGCCTGTGATAGTTTTGACATTTGGGCGTTGTGGTGAGTATTGTGTGTGATCCCTGGATCATGGGGATATATGGGACTGTGAACGCCGGTTTTGCCCTGACATATGTCCTATTTTTGTGCATTTTATGTTTTTGTTTGGGTGATTTTATATGGTTTGTACCACTGAGGAGATAATAAAGTATTTCTATTCTGCTACATCCGTCTCTACTCTTGTCATGTCTTTAAAGGCAACGTTGCAGGTTCATTTTTAATACCAGGACATCGTTCACTCCATTAAGAAAACCAGGTGCTTAATACGGGAGAAAACCCTGCGCGGTCACGGAAGTTACATGAAGATCCAAGTGCCGGCCAGTAATGACGACGATCTCTCCACTACAACTCCGGGATTAACAGGTGACTTTATAGGGTGGGACAGCGGCCTGCAAAACCTTGTGGCCAAACACCAAGTCCTGATCAGAAAAGAAGTCCAGTCAGTAGTGGCCTGCAGATCTGCTGAATGGAAGACGAAGAGCTGGTCACCCAGGAGGTAGAGACAGCTCTAGAGGAACGAGACCTACAAAGGGGGGTAACCTCTAAGAACGAAGGAAAGGTGATCGCTTCCTTTACCCATCCGGCAATAGAAATCTTTCTTACCTGGTCACCAGCAGTTTTCCCCTTAAGGCTGGGTTCACACGAGCATGTTACGTCCGTAATGGACGGACGTATTTCGGCTGCAAGTCCCGGACCAAACACAATGCAGGGAGCCGGGCTCCTAGAATCATAGTTATGTACGATGCTAGGAGTCCCTGCCTCGCTGCAGGACAACTGTCCCGTACTGTAATGATGTTTTCAGTACAGGACAGTAGTTCCACGGAGAGGCACGGACTCCTGGCATCGTACATAAGTATGATGCTAGGAGCCCGGCTCCCTGCATTGTGTTTGGTCCGGGACTTGCGGCCGAAATACGTCCATCCATTACAGACGTAACATGGTCGTGTGAACCCAGCCTAAACCTGAATGAACAGATGATTGTTTTTTCTTCTGGGTTTAGCTTTTCTACATATGTAACGACCCCTCACGTCCAGGGTGTGAAATCTCACCGCTTTGGTATTTTTGGGACAAACATAAAATGATGGAAGAACCGCCTTTTGTTTGCGGTGAAACTTTGTCACAGCCCGTTCTCGCGATCACTGGGGTCCCAGTGGTCGGACCCCCACCGATGTGTATCATCTGTTCTGTGGAGAGGTGATAAGTAATGATTATGGGAAAACCCCTTTAATACTAAGTCTGGGAAGGCACTGAGGGCTGCCACGTGGACTTGTGGGGTGCTGGTTTTAAGGGTAATGTCTAGGCCCGATTGCAAAAAAAAAAAAATCCAAAATGGTTGCAATATCGAGCTGGAAGGAAGAAGATCACGAGGGTGAAGATCACGAGGGTGAGACTGAAGAGGGTCTTTCAATAAAAGACAAAAAAACATTCCACACTTTAGGATCATTCTTTGATTGATGTTTTATTGAAAAACGATCATTTTTGAGCAAGTTATAAACCATTTTAGATTTATGCCAATTGTTTATTTAATAGACAACTGGGCGTTGTAAAGAGGAGTGTATGACGCCGACCAATCAGTGACCAATCAGCGTCATACACTTCTCATTGTGCCAGCCCTGTGATTGTTACAGTGTGATTGTGCAGTGAAAGAAGCCAGGCTTGCACAATGAGAAGTGTATGACGCTGATTGGTCACTGATTGGTCGGCGTCATACACTACAACTATTAAGAAAGTAATTAGCATAAATCTAAATTTGTTCATAACTTGCTCAAAAATGATCGTTTTTCAAAATAACACTTTTCTCTACATTACAGCGCCGATCACATTATGTAGGAGACAGGACACTTATAATCTGGTGACAGCCTCTTTATTACTAGGACCACTGTTATCTACATTACAGCGCTGATCACATTATATAGGTGACAGGGCACATATAATCTGGTGACAGCCTCTTTATTACTAGGACCACTGTTATCTACATTACAGCGCTGATCACATTATATAGGTGACAGGGCACATAATCTGGTGACAGCCTCTTTATTACTAGGACCACTGTTATCTACATTACAGCGCTGATCACATTATATAGGTGACAGGGCACATAATCTGGTGACAGCCTCTTTATTACTAGGACCACTGTTCTCTACATTACAGCGCTGATCACATTATATAGGTGACAGGGCACATATAATCTGGTGACAGCCTCTTAAGCCTTTAGACTTCTGCTTCTGGGAAGGAACGTCTCTGCTGATACAATCTAGTGTCTGAGGAAAAGGCTTTTTCTCTTATCTGAAGCTTTGAGGATGTCGTCTAGACCTGATCCGAAGAGACGATCTCCATCACATGGAACATAGACGGGACTTTGTCCTTGTCCCTCTGTACTTGTCTCCCAAGAGTTCATTAGGATCCCTTCAGCCTCCTCGTCCACAGACTTCCTCTAATGGTAAGGTTGTGCGATCTGCATTGTGGGCTACCCGCACTTCTACTTTCGGGGTTGGATTCCACTTTTCCGCATCTTCAGCAAAAAAGACAAATTTTTCTTGAAACTTCTGGGAGTAAAGATCCTTTCCTCCGGGACGGCCCACTCTTTAGCAGTTAACTTTTTGGGGTTTTTGTGGATAGGGAATCTCTCTCCTGAAGTCCAGACTCTCACACATTTCATCTTGCGTCGGTTCTTCTCCTTCCTCGGTCTTCACACTTTCTCGGACCGCTCGGAGTTCTTCTCTTTTTTGGTCTCCATGAATCGTCGTCTGAAGAATCACTTGACAATATTTCTCTTAATGGAAGGTCCAGAAGAAGAGGGAACATTCGACACCAATAATTCCCGGCGTATTCTCCAGGAGATTCTTCATTCACCACTTTTTCATGCACTTACGACCGTGGGGTTTAGAGGTTTGTGTTTTGCTTTACAGACTCCACGCGCTTTCTTGGCCGACTTTCTGCGGTTCCTTGTTTCCCTCCCAGATGGATGAATAAAGGAAAGGAATAAATCCACTAGACGGAATTTCACTCCCCTTTTTTTCAGTTTTTTTTTTCTTTTTGGGGAGAGGGGTGGGGGGCGGCGGCACCTCAATCTGACCGGGCCGGGGGCTACGTAGGATCAGCAGACTCTGCACACGCCGCCTTCTCACCACAGGAGCAGATACGACAACCGCTCACTTAAAATACTGGGAGACCGCAGAGAAAAAGGCGCCCCGTTTAAGATAAATGGGCAGTACTCTGTTTTTGGTGCCAGTTTTTAAGATGCTGCTTCAGCGAAAATGCATGAGCCGGAATAAGCAGCACATGCAGAGAAGGGTCTCCCCCCGTATCACACCATGATCGCTGCGATCATGACACCCCGCGGCTGTCTGCAGGACGATGAAGAAATGGCGCCCGCCGCCCTGAAATACAACGCTCTGCTCCGACCCTCCCCCGCTACCAAGCCAAAAAATCCAAGCGGCGGAACGACACAGACGAGAGTAATCAGGAAAAACCCCACGACTGCAGGACACGGAGAAGGAAAAGAAGGGAAGGACGTAACTGCGTCTCTTGTGGTTTCCTGTCCCTAAGAGGCACGGATTCCCTTCTGGCAGTGCCGTCACGGAGGCGCAGTGGAAAAACCTCCTTACAAGCAGAGACCTCCCTCTACACCCATTTTATCCCTTACTCAATGTCCCCTCCATTGTATGTTCCCGCTTCTCTCATCCCAACGCTTCTAGTTAAGCCCCTCCCACACTAATCCACCCCACAGACCGATCCCTACACGCCAGCCCTCGCCCCACCACCTCCTCCACACACACACCCTCTACACACACACCCTCTAACCTGGAATCCCAGCCCTGATACTTATTGTGGATCCATTCTGTGGGGCTGTGCTGATCCCGCTATGTAGTGTATTTACCTGGAGTCATGGACAGCACCGTGAGGACCACCAGCACTGGGATGAAGAGGATGCCGGTGAGGATGAGGACGTACAGTAACAGCACCACACGCTCCGACAAGCTTCCCTGCAGAATAAGACACCATGAACAGTCTACTCCACCCCTAACGTGTCCCGCTCACCCCAGCCACAAGCTCCACCCCTAACGTGTCCCGCTCACCCCAGCCACAAGCTCCACCCCTAACGTGTCCCGCTCACCCCAGCCACAAGCTCCACCCCTAACGTGTCCCGCTCACCCCAGCCACAAGCTCCACCCCTAACGTGTCCCGCTCACCCCAGCCACAAGCTCCACCCCTAACGTGTCCCGCTCACCCCAGCCACAAGCTCCACCCCTAACGTGTCCCGCTCACCCCAGCCACAAGCTCCACCCCTAACGTGTCCCGCTCACCCCAGCCACAAGCTCCACCCCTAACGTGTCCCGCTCACCCCAGCCACAAGCTCCACCCCTAACGTGTCCCGCTCACCCCAGCCACAAGCTCCACCCCTAACGTGTCCCGCTCACCCCAGCCACAAGCTCCACCCCTAACGTGTCCCGCTCACCCCAGCCACAAGCTCCACCCCTAACGTGTCCCGCTCACCCCAGCCACAAGCTCCACCCCTAACGTGTCCCGCTCACCCCAGCCACAAGCTCCACCCCTAACGTGTCCCGCTCACCCCAGCCACAAGCTCCACCCCTAACGTGTCCCGCTCACCCCAGCCACAAGCTCCACCCCTAACATGTCCCGCTCACCCCAGCCACAAACTCCACCCCTAACATGTCCCGCTCACCCCAGCCACAAACTCCACCCCTAACATGTCCCGCTCACCCCAGCCACAAACTCCACCCCTAACATGTCCCGCGCACCCCAGCCACAAGCATGGAAGATCTGCTTCACCCCTAACATGTCCCCCAGCCACGAGCATAGAAGATCTACTCAACCTCTAACATGTTCCCCTCCCCCAGCCACAAGCTCCACCCTAACAAGCTCCACCCCCAGCATGTCCCCCTTACCCCAGCCACAAGCATGGAAGATCTGCTCAACCCCTAATATGTCCCCCTCACCGAGCCAAAAGAATTTTGGGGGTGGAGCAGATCTTCCATGCTCGTGGCTGGGAGACGTATTAGGGGTGGAGCAGATTTTACATGCCTGTGGCTGGGTGAGGGGGACATGTTAGGTGTTGAGCAGTCCCCCTCCCCCAGCCACGACTCTAGAAGATCTGCTCCACCTCTAACATGTTGCCCTTCCCCAGCCACAAGTCTGCCCCTCACATGTGGGGGTGGGGGTATCCGGAGATCAATCAGCTGAACTTACTGATGCCAGACGCCGCTCCAAGTGCAGGGACCCCAAAATGAAGATATTCGATGCTACAAGGAAGAAAAACATTGTCAGATCTCAGACAGTAGAGAGGAAACCAGCAGTAGGAGGGAAACCATCAAAATGTATGAACTTACCCAGCACCAGGCAGAGCGAGGGCCAGCTGTAGGGGTCCTTGAGGAACAGAGACACCACCTGGATAGGATCCACTAATATTCCATACCTGGGGTGGGAGGGGGACAGAACAGCCAGTGTCAATACTCCACCCTCCCAGCCGGCTGTACTGCCTGACTGATCATGTGACACGTGTGGAGCACGCCCACTACAACTGCCTATTCTCCTGATGAACAGCCCTGCCCCCTCCCCTGAAATACCCCCTCATTAAAAAGAAACGCTCATGGAAAAGGCAAAATGACAAATGGGGGGGGGGGGGGGAAGAGACTTAGAAGGGACGGGGGCCCGTTAATATCTCGGTTCTTCTGCACTCACTTAATGATGTTCTCCAGGAAGAGGCGCGCGTTCCCCAAAACCTGAAATAGAAGAAGAAAACTGAGTAACACGCGAGTCACATGGAGATGACAAAAACGAGAAGGAAAACAATCCAGACAACTCAGCGACAAGGTGGAGGACACAGGGAAAACCTGCTGCAGTCTGCAAGAGACCCGACACTGAGGAGGCGGCTTATCATCCAGCGAGACCCCAGACACTGCACAGGGGGGACGGACGCTGCAGTCACAGCCCAGACCTCCGTCCACTGGAGAATATGTGGAGCGACAAGGTGGAGGACAAGGGAAAACCTGCTGCAGTCTGCGAGAGACCCGACACTGAGGAGGAGGCTTATCATCCAGCGAGACCCCAGACACTGCACAGGGGGGATGGACGCTGCAGTCACAGCCCAGACCTCCGTCCACTGGAGAATATGTGGAGCGACAAGGTGGAGGACACAGGGAAAACCTGCTGCAGTCTGCAAGAGACCCGACACTGAGGAGGAGGCTTATCATCCAGCGAGACCCCAGACACTGCACAGGGGGGACGGACGCTGCAGTCACAGCCCAGACCTCCGTCCACTGGAGAATATGTGGATAATATCCCTCTCTGCAGTCATGTGACCTGATGGGAGCGGGAACAGACTGGCATGAGAAGATTTACCTGTACAAAACTGATAGAAGGCGCCCCCTACTGACTCCAGACTGTATCTACTGTCAGAAGGGCCTCCCCTATGTACCGGCATGCGGGGCGTGAATACTTCTGCATTTACCGTTTTCATTACCAGTTTCCTTTCGTATTCTGTCCACAGCTCCTATGTAGATCTATGCGTCTCTATGCTCACAGTCACGTATTACGCACTTCAACTGTCTGAAGGTTGTGAAAAACAGAAGACAGAGGGAGTGAAGTGACCCATGACTGCACGGGAGCTGTGTACACTAAACGGCAGGAAGCACTCACAGCTCTTTAGGGTTCGCAGTTTCTTTTATCAGTATAAAAACTACAACGGACCGTGGAGGTCACAGGGGTCACGCTGCCGCCTCAATATTCTCACCCCCGTCCTGGCGGTACCGGGCGAGGGTTTCCTTTAAAGAGGCTGTCACCAGATTATAAGTGTCCTGTCTCCTACATGATGTGATCAGCGCTGTAATGCAGATAACAGTGGTCCTAGTAATAAACAGGCTGTCACCACATTATAAGTGTCCTGTCTCCTACATAATGTGATCAGTGCTGTAATGTAGATAACAGTGGTCCTAGTAATAAACAGGCTGTCACCACATTATAAGTGGCCTGTCTCCTACATAATGTGATCAGCGCTGTAATGTAGATAACAGTGGTCCTAGTAATAAAGAGGCTGTCACCACATTATAAGTGTCCTGTCTCCTACATAATGTGATCAGCGCTGTAATGTAGATAACAGTGGTCCTAGTGATAAAGAGGCTGTCACCAGATTACAAGTGTCCTGTCTCCTACATAATGTGATCAGCGCTGTAATGTAGATAACAGTGGTCCTAGTAATAAACAGGCTGTCACCACATTATAAGTGTCCTGTCTCCTACATGATGTGATCAGCGCTGTAATGCAGATAACAGTGGTCCTAGTAATAAAGAGGCTGTCACCAGATTATAAGTGTCCTGTCTCCTACATAATGTGATCAGCGCTGTAATGTAGATAACAGTGGTCCTAGTAATAAACAGGCTCTGTCACCAGATTATAAGTGGCCTGTCTCCTACATAATGTGATCAGTGCTGTAATGTAGATAACAGTGGTCCTAGTAATAAAGAGGCTGTCACCACATTATAAGTGTCGTGTCCTGTCTCCTACATGATGTGATCAGCGCTGTAATGTAGATAACAGTGGTCCTAGTAATAAAGAGGCTGTCACCAGATTATATGTGTCCTGTCTCCTACATAATGTGATCAGCGCTGTAATGTAGATAACAGTGGTCCTAGTAATAAAGAGGCTGTCACCACATTATAAGTGTCGTGTCCTGTCTCCTACATAATGTGATCAGCGCAGACGCAGGTCAGTCACACAGAGCAGAACAGCTGTTTGCAGGGAGAGAGCAGGCGCCATCATGAAGACCGGCCGCACTGCAGGTAAGGTCTGGGTCTCTGTCTGTCCCACTCTATCTCACAGACCCCCACTCTCGTGACCCCCGACAGCCCCCCCCAAACGGGCGGTCTCCCCCCCCCCCCAAACGGGCGGTCCCCCCCCCCGACGGGGCCCCCCTGTAGTCGTGCAGGAGACTCTGTATAAAGGACACATGATGTAACTGTCCTGGGAATGCTGGGTGATAATATACCCGCTGTTAGTGTGGTACCCAGCTTTCCCAGACCCCTGAACGATAAATCTCTCTGTTGTGCCGAGTGTGGCGGAACGGGTGACGGTTACAGGCATTGTACCCAGATAAAGGTTAAGCCTGCCGCAAACCGTCGCACTCCCGCCATCCGGGTGCCATAGCTTAGATGGCGCCCGGTGCTAGATGGGGATATGTCTCCTCAAACTGCATTACGTTATGTTTGATAACCAGTTTTATATTATATTGTATTCAGTGCTGCTTCACTGTCCTCCCCTCTAGGGTTAATCTTACACTGCAGGAGAGTGAGTCACAGGCTGAGAACGGGAACTTGTTTAATGTAAATAAGAAAAAGGAGGGGGCCCGTTTCCTGAGGGAGGGGTGAGTGAGGGATATCGTGGTGCTGGAGGAGAACTGAGTTAGTTGCTGCCCAGGAGAGGATGAGATAGCAGTGTGAGCTGCAGGCAGGGGCTATCTACCTCAGAGATGGTACCTGACCTAGGGACAGTAATAGAGGACAAGTGCTGGAGTCCCATCTAACTAAGGAGGATCTGGAGACACCCCAAAGGATGAAAGGTACAGTGGAGAGACCCCATAGTGAGGTAGCCTGTCCCATCCAGCCCAGAGGGGAGAAGCAGCGATGCATTGGTTCTGTGCGTGTCTGTCCCTGTTAATAAATGCGCCGCTGTGGCTTGTCCCCTGTTAATCTGTGTCGCCTGAATCTATCGCCCACATTCTCTTGGCGTAAACCGACCCCCACTGACCCGGTTTCGCCACATTTGGTGGCTGCTGTGGGATAGATTCAGCCCGTTCCTGGGGAAGCGGCAGGGGATAGATACCCTGGTACCATCCTCTGCTTTGCGACCAGACCTCAAGGGCAGACTGCTACACGTGCTGCAGTACAGGGGGACCACAGGCACCTAAATCCCCAGTCATGGAGCCGGACTCTATGGATCCTCCCGGCGGAGCAGAGGCTGTCCCCTATGGCAGCTACCTCCGAATTACACTCCAAGAGCTGTGCCGGTTCCGGCGTATTGCTTTCTCGTCCCGCGACATCAAGGATAGGCTGATTGAGAAGCTCCAAGCCTGGGACCTGGCGAACCCGGCCGAGATGGGAGAGATGGCCGAGGGTGACGTTGACTACTGCCCCGAAGAACCGGCCAGTCGCCAGAGAACCGGCCGTAGCGCCATCTCGGACGCCCAGGCCCTGCGGATGGGGGATCTGCTGACCGCACTGGGGCCTCAAAGCTCCGAGGCCGAGCGCCTGATCATCGTTGGGGCCGTGGCCCGTGCAGTGGCACCCCCAGAACCAACAACCCCAATCCCTGCCGGGCCCCGAAGACCCCAACTACGATACAACGACCTCCCCAAGTTGCATCCTTCGTCCACGGATATCGATGCGCACCTAACCATGCTGGAGACACAGCTACAGGTGCATGACATCCCCACCACCGAATGGGCTCGCTACGTTGGGCCCAGGCTGCAAGGGAGGGCCCTTGAAGTCTACCGGAGCCTAGGTCCAGAGGACGGACGGGACTACGGTTGCCTCCGGGACGCCCTGCTGAAGAGGTATGCGATCACCCCAAAGACTTACAGAGAGCGGTTCCGTAATTTGACGCTCGCCAGCCAGGGTATCCATGTGGAACTGGCAGCCCAGCTCCGCTTAAGCTGCTCCAGGTGGGCCGAGGGGAAGAAGGCCTTCAGTCGGGAGGCCCTGGAGGACCTCGTCATTTTGGAGCAACTCCTCTCCAGGATGGAGGTCCCCGTTCGTGCCTGGGTCGCGGACCGCCACCCCAGCACCCCTGAAGATGCCGCCACCCTGGCCGACGAGTTCTTGGCCCACCGACCCCAGTGGAGAAGCCTTCCGCGCCAGAAACAACGCCGAGAGCTCCGAGCCACTTCCAAAATAGCGGAACCACCCCGGCCAACTTCGATGAGACCCCAGCCGCAGCCTACGGCCGCCCCGATCCCCCCAAGGGTCCGCGGCCCTACGGACTCCCGCCAGTGTTATGGGTGCCACCAGCCGGGGCACTTCCGACGGGACTGCCCCCTGGCCCAATCAACGGTGCCCTTTCCCAGACCAACCCCAACCCGGGTCGCCTTTTGCCCGGAGGCGGGCGACCCCGATGAGTGTGACCACCTCCTAGATGCACCAGAGGTGGAGGAGGTGGTCTACCACGTAGAGCTTGCGAGCCTTGTGATGAACCAGGTCCCTGCCAACATGCAGGGCCACCGACAGCCCGTGGTGCTGGGACGCCGCACCATCCAAGGACTCCGTGACTCGGGGGCATCCCTCACCCTGGTAAGAGTGGACCTGGTTCCCCAGGCTAAGGTTCTTCCCCAGCGATTAGCCCGGATTGCCCTGGCGGACGGACAGCAGCGGTCCATTCCCCGTGCCAGAGTCTACCTCGACTGGGGCCCCGGAAAAGGGGAGGTCGAAGTCGGGCTCATGCCGGATCTCCCCGCCGATGTCTTTTTGCGGAACGACCTTGGGAACGGTCTCACAAGTCAGTTCGCGGGGGCCGTGACCCGCAGCCAAGCCCGTGAGAACCTTTACCGGCCTCCACCACCAACCAGTGTAACCACCGAGGCTCCTCTCCCGGAAGCCCCGCTCCCCGAACCGCCGGTGGTAAGAACCCAAGGCCCTGACACCTCACAACTGACCGACCCGACGAACCCCCCGACAGACCTGGGGGAGGTGGATAGGGTCGCTTTAAGGGAGGCCCAGCATACGGATCCTTCCCTGTCCTCTGCCCGTAGCCTGGCCGATCGACCACCCAGTGGAGGGGCCCAGGCAGGGTTCCAGTGGGACAACGGGCTGTTGTACCGGGTCGAAGCCCCGACCAAGCCCGAGTCGCCCTGGACCGCCTCCAAACAGCTGCTTGTTCCCCAAGCCTACAGTGCACGACTGTTAGCCCTGGCCCATGATATACCCGCGGCAGGTCACACTGGGACCAGGTCCACCAGGGCCCGGCTCTCGAAGGCTTTCTTTTGGCCAGGGCTGACTGACGGTTACAGGCATTGTACCCAGATAAAGGTTAAGCCTGCCGCAAACCGTCGCACTCCCGCCATCCGGGTGCCATAGCTTAGATGGCGCCCGGTGCTAGATGGAGATATGTCCCCTCAAACTGCATTACGTTATGTTTGATAACTAGTTGATTATATTGTATTGTATTCAGTGCTGCTTCACTGTCCTCCCCTCTAGGGTTAATCTTATACTGCAGGAGAATGAGTCACAGACTGAGAGCGGGAACATGTGTAATGTAAATAAGAAAAAGGGAGGGGTGAGTGAGGGATATAGCTGTGCTGGATGAGTTCTCAGTTTAGTTGCTGCCCAGGAGAGGATGAGATAGCAGTGTGAGCTGCAGGCAGGGGCTATCTACCTCAGAGATGGTACCTGACCTAGGGACAGTAATAGAGGGCAAGTGCTGGAGTCCCATCTAACTATGGAGGATCTGGAGACACCCCAAAGGATGAAAGGTTCAGTGGAGAGACCCCATAGTGAGGTAGCCTGTCACATCCAGCCCAGAGGGGAGAAGCAGCGGTGCCTTGTTTCTGTGTGTGTCTGTCCCTGTTAATAAACGCGCCGCTGTGGCTTGTCCCCTGTTAATCTGTGTCGCCTGAATCTATCGCCCACATTCTCTCGGCGTAAACCGACCCCCACTGACCCGGTTTCGCCACACTGAGACTGAGAGGTTCATTAGTCACATCCCCAAACACTCCAGTAGGAGGGGTAATGGTGGTCACCCAGCTTTCCCAGACGCAGATATAACCAGGAAAGGGCTGGATGGACGGGCTGAGGGTGTGCAGGGTTTTTGGTGATCCCCCTCTGTCATGTGATCGGACCTAGGTTACCGGTTCATCAGACGGGGTTCATGTGACTATAAATCTGTCCATAACAAGAGACAGTGCACTCAGGACAAGCCCTGCCCTCATGCTGTAGTTGTGGTTCTGTCTGCAGTGATGGCGGTGGGGGGCTCTGACACCCGCCTCCCCCGTCGTGCCATCTCAGGACAGAAGGGTTGTCCAGATTGGAGACACAGCGCCGCACCTGTCTTCAGGTTGTGTCTGGTATTGCAGTTCACCTCCATTGAAGTGAATAGGACAGAGCTGTAATACCACACACGACCTGAGGACAGGTGTGGCGCCATGTTTTCCTGGACGACCCCTTTAAGACATTTCCCGTGTGTGTGTGGCAGAGCGGAGTGTGTACGGGCGCCGCTGATACTTCATAGCCGCTTATCAGCTGTTTTGAAGAATCAGCGGCGAGCACCCCCCCCCCCCACCCACACACGCAAAATCAAGTGTAATCAAGAGTTTTTTTTGTGTTTTTTTGCACGTAAAATGTGCAGGGCGACACGTGAAACCGCCAAACAGCCCCCCCGCCACACAGCGCAGGACGACACGTGAAACCGCCACACAGCGCAGGACGACACGTGAAACCGCCACACAGCGCAGGACGACACGTGAAACCGCCACACAACGCAGGACGACACGTGAAACCGCCAAACAGCCCCCCCGCCACACAGCGCAAGATACGTGAAACCGCCATACAGCCCCCCCCCGCCACACAGCGCAGGACGACACGTGAAACCGCCACACAGCGCAGGACGACACGTGAAACCGCCAAACAGCCCCTCGCCACACAGCGCAGGACACGTGAAACCGCCATACAGCCCCCCCCGCCACACAGCGCAGGATGACACGTGAAACCGCCACACAGCGCAGGACGACACGTGAAACCGCCAAACAGCCCCCCCGCCACACAGCGCAGGATACGTGAAACCGCCATACAGCCCCCCCCGCCACACAGCGCAGGATACGTGAAACCGCCATACAGCCCCCCCCGCCACACAGCGCAGGACGACACGTGAAACCGCCATACAGCCCCCCCGCCACACAGCGCAGGACGACACGTGAAACCGCCATACAGCCCCCCCCGCCACACAGCGCAGGATGACACGTGAAACCGCCACACAGCCCCCCCCGCCACACAGCGCAGGATGACACGTGAAACCGCCACACAGCCCCCCCGCCACACAGCGCAGGACAACACGTGAAACCGCCACACAGCCCCCCCGCCACACAG
Source organism: Rhinoderma darwinii (assembly GCF_050947455.1). Lineage (NCBI taxonomy): Eukaryota > Metazoa > Chordata > Amphibia > Anura > Rhinodermatidae > Rhinoderma > Rhinoderma darwinii. The sequence continues at coordinate 202,244 of NW_027461813.1, read as the reverse complement.
CGCAGGACAACACGTGAAACCGCCACACAGCCCCCCCGCCACCCAGCACAGGGCGACACGTGAAACCGCCACACGGCCCCCCGCCACACAGCCCCCCCGCCACACAGCGCAGGACGACACGTGAAACCACCACACAGCGCCCCCGCCACACAGCGCAGGACGACACGTGAAACCGCCACACGGCCCCCCGCCACACAGCGCAGGACACGTGAAACCGCCACACAGCCCCCCGCCCCACAACGCAGGACACGTGAAACCGCATACAGCCCCCGCCACACAGCGCAGGACGACACGTGAAACCGCCACACAGCCCCCCCGCCACCCAGCACAGGGCGACATGTGAAACAGCCAAACAGCCCCCCGCCACACAGCGCAGGACGACACGTGAAACCACCACACAGCGCAGGATACGTGAAACCGCCACACAGCGCACGCCGCACCCCCGCCACACAATAACCCCCCCCCCACACTGACTACCCCGCCCCCTCTGGTGTTCGCTGGTTTATTAGCATTGATAGGCATCTCCTCCTCTGACCTCTGTCCCCCCCACAGTCAGCGGCAGGTGATCGGGCTGATGAGGACTCTGAACCCCGCACTGATAGGAGTGCCCCTCCCTCCCTCGTTATCAGGACACGACACAGGCCTCCCCCTCCCCCATAACAGGACGGAGCCGAGGACAATTCTCTTTACTGGAGCCTCCCCCGATCCTGGCTGAAAAACAAGCGTGAAACGAAGGAGCGGGAGAGACCACCTGACCAGACGAGCCCATACACCGGGTGGGGGCGGCACTGGAGACCCAGTCCCCTGCTGACCCTCCTCCAGTGATGAGCCCCCCGGGCACAGGTTATATTCCGGGGGCAGTAGTTGTGGGGACTCACCAGCATGATGACGCACCAGTTCAGGACCCCCCGGTAATTGCTGTAACCACTCGCTGAGCTGAGAAGAGACTCCTGCACCTTGTGACATCTGTAGGAAAACGGAGACACGGATGATGGGAGTGATACATTATGTGTGAGATAGATTACATTGTGAGCTCCTGGGGACAAGGATTATGGGAGTCAGGGCCGGCGTCAGCACCCAGCGAACCCGGGCTCGCTACCCTTCAGAGGGCCCACTCGTCCGCCGGGTGCGGACGCGGTTGTCATGGCTCCTCCAGGAGTGGAATCCCCGGCCAGGGCGCTGCTGACAGGATTCTGCTTCTAGAGGGGGCCCCTGTCTAAGAGGCGGCGTAACTACCACTGTATCAGACATTGATGGGGGGCTGCTGTTACGGGCCCCCCCTTGCCCAGTGGCCCCACTAGCAGCCGCTATGTCTGCTACAGCGGTAACGACGCCACATTCAATAGTATTGGAGTTCTTAGGACGGATATTAATGATCGCTATGGCAGAGCAGGGAGGTCGCGCCCGACTCTGCCCGGCAGTCTGTAGGGTGGTAACTGGCAGAGTGTCAGTAGCTGGTAACACTCTGCCCGCGACTATGGCTCTGGGAAACCCCCGACATCACTACCCATATATGGACCGTGATGTCAGGGGCTCCTCATGAAGCAGAATCCCCGGCCAGAGCGTCGGCAACGATCTGGCTGGGGAATCCACTCCTAGAGGGAGCCCCAAAGGCGCTACCTACAGCCTACAAGGAGGGGGGGCCGTGTGACACTACCAGGGAGAGGGGGGCCGTGTGGCACTACCAGGGAGAGGGAGGCCGTGTGGCACTACCAGGGAGAGGGGGGCCGTGTGGCACTACCAGGGAGAGGGGGGCCGTGTGGCACTACCAGGGAGAGGGGGCCGTGTGGCACTTTACTGCTGCCCTGAGTTTCCCCACAGAGGGGCCCACAAACTTGGAGCCGGTCCTGATGGGAGTGATACATTGTGTGAGAGGTGACAGTGTGTTGTCGGGTGACGAGGGCTCCCTGTGCCGTCGGGTGACGGGGGCTCCCTGTGCCGTCGGGGGCTCCCTGTGCCGTCGGGGGCTCCCTGTGCCGTCGGGGGCCGAGGGCTCCCTGTGCCGTCGGGGGCCGAGGGCTCCCTGTGCCGTCGGGGGCCGAGGGCTCCCTGTGCCGTCGGGTGTTGATGTGTCGGCGGCTCCCTGTGCTGTCGGGGGTTGAGGGCTCCCTGTGCTGTCGGGTGTGGATGTGTCGGGGGCTCCCTGTGCTGTCGGGGGTTGAGGGCTCCCTGTGTTGTCGGGGGTTGAGGGCTCCCTGTGTTGTCGGGGGTTGAGGTGTCGGGGGCTCCCTGTGCTGTCGGGTGTTGATGTGTCGGGGGCTCCCTGTGCTGTCGGGGGTCGAGGGCTCCCTGTGCTGTCGGGGGTTGTGGTGTCGGGGGCTCCCTGTGCTGTCGGGGGCCGAGGGCTCCCTGTGCTGTCGGGTGTTGATGTGTCGGAGGCTCCCTGTGCTGTCGGGGGCCGAGGGCTCCCTGTGCTGTCGGGTGTTGATGTGTCGGGGGCTCCCTGTGCTGTCGGAGGCCGAGGGCTCCCTGTGCTGTCGGGTGTTGATGTGTCGGGGGCTCCCTGTGCTGTCGGAGGCCAAGGGCTCCCTGTGCTGTCGGGTGTTGATGTGTCGGGGGCTCCCTGTGTCGTCGGGGGTTGAGGTGTCAGGGGCTCCCTGTGCCGTCGGGGGTTGAGGTGTCAGGGGCTCCCTGTGCCGTCGGGGGTTGAGGTGTCAGGGGCTCCCTGTGCCGTCGGGGGCTCCCTGTGCCGTCGGGGGCTCCCTGTGGTGTTGTGGTGTCGGGGGCTCCCTGTGGTGTTGTGGTGTCGGGGGCTCCCTGTGGTGTTGTGGTGTCGGGGGCTCCCTGTGGTGTTGTGGTGTCGGGGGCTCCCTGTGGTGTTGTGGTGTCGGGGGCTCCCTGTGGTGTTGTGGTGTCGGGGGCTCCCTGTGCTGTCGGGTGTCGGGGGCTCCCTGTGCTGTCGGGTATGGAGGGCTCCCTGTGTTGTGGTGCCGGGGGTTGAGGTGTCGGGGGCTCCCTGTGTCGTCGGGGGTCGAGGGCTCCCTGTGTTGTGGTGCCGGGGGTTGAGGTGTCGGGGGCTCCCTGTGTCGTCGGGGGTCGAGGGCTCCCTGTGTTGTGGTGCCGGGGGTTGAGGTGTCGGGGGCTCCCTGTGTCGTCGGGGGTCGAGGGCTCCCTGTGTTGTGGTGCCGGGGGTTGAGGTGTCGGGGGCTCCCTGTGTCGTCGGGGGGCTCGAGGGCTCCCTGTGTTGTGGTGCCGGGGGTTGAGGTGTCGGGGGCTCCCTGTGTCGTCGGGGGGCTCGAGGGCTCCCTGTGTCGTCGGGGGGCTCGGGGGCTCCCTGTGTCGTCGGGGGGCTCGGGGGCTCCCTGTGTCGTCGGGGGGCTCGGGGGCTCCCTGTGTCGTCGGGGGGCTCGGGGGCTCCCTGTGTCGTCGGGGGGCTCGGGGGCTCCCTGTGTTGTGGTGTCGGGGGCTCCCTGTGTCGTCGGGGGCTCGAGGGCTCCCTGTGTCGTCGGGGGCTCGAGGGCTCCCTGTGTCGTCGGGGGCTCGAGGGCTCCCTGTGTCGTCGGGGGCTCGAGGGCTCCCTGTGTCGTCGGGGGCTCGAGGGCTCCCTGTGTCGTCGGGGGCTCGAGGGCTCCCTGTGTCGTCGGGGGCTCGAGGGCTCCCTGTGTCGTCGGGCGCTCGAGGGCTCCCTGTGTCGTCGGGCGCTCGAGGGCTCCCTGTGTCGTCGGGCGCTCGAGGGCTCCCTGTGTCGTCGGGCGCTCGAGGGCTCCCTGTGTCGTCGGGCGCTCGAGGGCTCCCTGTGTCGTCGGGGGCTCGAGGGCTCCCTGTGTCGTCGGGGGCTCGAGGGCTCCCTGTGTCGTCGGGGGCTCGAGGGCTCCCTGTGTCGTCGGGGGCTCGAGGGCTCCCTGTGTCGTCGGGGGCTCGAGGGCTCCCTGTGTCGTCGGGGGCTCGAGGGCTCCCTGTGTCGTCGGGGGCTCGAGGGCTCCCTGTGTCGTCGGGGGCTCGAGGGCTCCCTGTGTCGTCGGGGGCTCGAGGGCTCCCTGTGTTGTGGTGCCGGGGGTTGAGGTGTCGGGGGCTCCCTGTGTCGTCGGGGGCTCGAGGGCTCCCTGTGTCGTCGGGGGCTCGAGGGCTCCCTGTGTCGTCGGGGGCTCGAGGGCTCCCTGTGTCGTCGGGGGCTCCCTGTGCTGTCTGGTATGGGGGGCTCCCTGTGCTGTCGGGGGCTCCCTGTGCTGTCGGGTGTCGGGGGCTCCGTGGTGTCGGGGGCTCCCTGTGTTGTGGTGTCGGGGGCTCCCTGTGTTGTGGTGTCGGGGGCTCCCTGTGTTGTGGTGTCGGGGGCTCCCTGTGTTGTGGTGTCGGGGGCTCCCTGTGTTGTGGTGTCGGGGGCTCCCTGTGTTGTGGTGTCGGGGGCTCCCTGTGGTGTCGGGTGTTGAGGTGTCAGGGGCTCCCTGTGTTGTCGGGGGCACCCTGTGTTGTCGGGGGCTCCCTGTGTTGTCAGGGGTTGAGGTGTCGGGGGCACCGTGTTTTCGGGTGCTCCCTGTGTTGTCGGGTGTTGAGGTGTCGGGGGCTCCCTGTGTTGTCGGGGGTTGAGGTGTCGGGTGCAGGTACACGTGACAGGTCGGTTATTGTGTGGTCGGGTGTTAAGGTGTCGGGGGCTCCGTGTTGTCGAGGGTTGAGGTGTCGAGGGTTGAGGTGTCGGGGGTTGAGGTGTCGGGGGCTCCCTGTGTTGTCGGGGGTTGAGGTGTCGGGTGCAGGTACACGTGACAGGTCGGTTATTGTGTGGTCAGGTGTTGAGGTGTCGGTACCGTAGCTCCGCCTCCTCCTTCACTCTCTCGTCCTCCAGTTCTTCGGAGCTGTGGTTCGCACTCTGTAGCCTCTGTACCGGCTTCTTCCTTCGCTTCATTCCTCCGCCAGGTTCCGCCATCAGCGCCCAACTCCGGTGACTCTCACCCGCGGGTCACCTACTCTTCCCACTCTGAGACCGTCGATCCAGTTACAGAGTCTCCACCCAACGAGTGAACCCACCAATCCCGCACGAGACTGCTCCACAGTCCCCACCCATCAACCAATCAACACTAGGGAACACCGTTCAAGACCCTCCCCCCATCACGGCGAACTTTCCATTAATGACGATAAATACACACTAACTTCTAGCCCCGCCCACTAATGTGAGCGGGCCACGCCTACCTGGAACTTCCCGCTTTACTTTCCAGGTTCCAGCCCCGCCTCATTTCAAAGCCACGCCCACTTCACCATGTATCTAATCATCAAGCACACGTTTTTAATGTTTTTTGGGTGCATGCCGGGATATGTAGTCCAGACGACAAGAGCCATGTGCGGAGTGACGTATATATTACGGTATGGTTGTGATGACGTGGAGGATGCAGGTTGGCTGAGAGGTTCTGGCGGAAGTTGTTGGCGCTGTGTGATTGATGCCAGCTGCAGATGCTGCAAAATGTCAGGAACCGGTCCGGGGAGAAGGAAGCGGCGGAGCAGTGTCCCGGGCACCGGAGGTGAGAGGAGCGAGGGAGGCGGTGCCGGCTGGATAATAAGAAATCATCTCCGGGAGAGGGAGACGCCGCTGAAGTTGGTTTCTTATTCGCGGTTTCTGTATTTTTGCTTATGTTCACACGCAGTTTTTTTGCAGGCAGAAAAATCGGCTCCGGTTTTTTAAAGTGGTTTTTCACCACACGTGTTTTTTGACGCGTTTTTTTTAGCTATCTCCACAGAAAAAAAAAAAGATGGAATCACCACGAGCGTGTATTTACTTCCCCCGTTGATTTCAATGGGGTTTTTGTGGTGGAGAACGCCTCCTGATCGGGCGTGTCGCTGATTTTTCCCGCGAGCGTTTCTTTTTTGCTCGCTGTATGAAACGGCTCCACCTCCCACTGAAATCAATGGGGGTCGGTTTCTGCCGATTTTTGCCGCAGTTTCTGAGGGTAAAACCACTGCAAAAAAACTGTGACCAAAGCGAAAACTGAGGCCTCCGGCACACGAACGTATTTCTGTCCTCCTGTAAATACCGGTCCGCTGTCACCCGTATTCCTCCCGTATTTACGGGCACGTTTTCGCTGCAGTAATCGGCAGCCCCTTCTCTCTATCAGTGCTGGATAGAGAGAAGAGACAGCCCTTTCCGCAGTAATAGAAGTTCATACTTACCGGCCGTTGCCTTGGTGACGCGTCCCTCTCCTGACATCCAGCCCGACCTCCCTGGATGAGTCCATGTGACCGCTGCAGCCGGGGGTGAACTATAGAAAGGCCCCCCCCCCCACAAATCTATCCAAGTGACCCCAGCCGGACGCTCTGACTCTCTGCTGAGTTCAGCGGCGCGGATGGCGCTATGATGCAGTCACGTAGTCGCGCTCGGCCGCTGACGTCAATAGCGTGCTCTTGGGCTGTTGTAGATCGCAGGCCTAATCCAGGCTGTGGTCTAAGAGAGAAAACGCTGGGGCAGGGAGCCCGGGGCTGGCTGGCACATTTTAGCCTGGAGGCACACAGCACTTTCCCAAGAGCAGCGGCCCATTTTGGGGGCATTGGTTGTGCAATTGCTGGGTTTGCCCCCCCCTAACACCACCGCTATAAAACTGCTACATGTCAAGGGAAAAATCTTCCACCAGAGGAAAAAATGTCTCCCAATGGTGAAGTAAGAGAGATCTGAGCCCGGGACCGGGAGCTCCGCCATGTGGGAATGTTCCCTCTGTGGAGAGACGTCTCAGTGGACCGGCAGCCGAGTCTGAATTATTATTATTATTTGACCTCTAGACTTGTGCGTTGCAGGGAGAAGGGAAGGGTAGCTTTATTTATTTTTCATACTTTTCCCCCCGGTTGGTTCTGATGGACCGCTTGGGCCGCGCTGTACATTTATTGGACTACTTTGATGATCTTTTTTTTTTTTTTTGTTTTTTTTATAAAATGGTGAGCGCGCGTGTGAGGGAGATCTTATTTCAGTTAAATGTTTCTTATGTCCATGTGTTTTTTTAATCCATTATTACCGTCAGTGTAATATCCGCTGTCTGTCTGACGGCGTCCGTTACCAAGGCTGGGGCTCACTGTTCACCAGTGAAAAGGCTGGCACCAACCTCCCATTATCACCCCGGTATCCTCCGCTATCAGGGGTACCGGGAAGAGCCGGGAACAATCCAATACCTGAACATATGAAGCGACGGCCGCTCATCCCCTCAGACGGCCGCTCCTCTCCTCAGACGGCCGCTCCTCTCCTCAGACGGCCGCTCATCCCCTCAGACGGCCGCTCATCCCCCTCAGACGGCCGCTCATCCCCCTCAGACGGCCGCTCATCCCCCTCAGACGGCCGCTCATCCCCTCAGACGGCCGCTCATCCCCTCAGACGGCCGCTCATCCCCTCAGACGGCCGCTCATCCCCCTCAGACGGCCGCTCATCCCCCTCAGACGGCCGCTCATCCCCCTCAGACGGCCGCTCATCCCCCTCAGACGGCCGCTCATCCCCCTCAGACGGCCGCTCATCCCCCTCAGACGGCCGCTCATCCCCCTCAGACGGCCGCTCATCCCCCTCAGACGGCCGCTCATCCCCCTCAGACGGCCGCTCATCCCCCTCAGACGGCCGGCTCCTCCTGGTACCCCTGATGGCGGTGGGTACCGGGGTAATAATGGGAGGCTGGTGCTAGCCTTTTTACTGGTTAAGGGCTGATTCAGACGACCGTGATTTGCGTCCGTGCAGGTCGCGTGGTTTTCGCGCGTCTCGCATGGATCAATACAAGTCTATGGGGCAGTACAGACAGTCCGTGCTTTTTTGCGCAGCGTTTGTCCGCTGCGTAAAAAGCGCGGCGCGTTCAATATCTCTGCGTATTTCACGCATCACGCACCCATTGAAGTCAATGGGTGCGTGAAAACCACGCAGGTCGCACTGAAGCACTTCCGTGCGAACTGCCTGTTTCGTGCAACAGCTGTCAAAAGGATGAATGAAAACAGAAAAGCACCGCGTGCTACAAACATCCAAACAGAGTGTCATAATGATGGCGAAAAGCACGCAGCCGCGCACCATATGATGCCTCACGGAGCAGGTAAGTGGCTTTTGCGCAGGCAAAACGCTGTGTGTTTAGCGTGTGCAAAAACGCCACGGTCGTCTGAATCAGCCCTGACAGTGAGCCCCAGCCTTAGTAATGGACGCCGTCAGACGGCGGATATTACAACGACGGTAATAAAGTATAAATAAAAAGACGTACTATTTTTTTTAATTGAAATAAAAACTCCCTCACACGCCCGCTGGCCATTGTATTAAAAAAAATGTAGATCATCAAAGAAATCCAACGAATCTACGACGTTGTAAATGGTCCTGCAAAACAACCAGTTTGAAAATAATAAAAGTTCTACTCGCCTCCTCCTCGTCCTGCCGCCACCTCCTGCAGCCTCCTGCCTCCTCCTCCTGTCTCCTTGTCCTGTGTCCTCCTGCAGCCTCCTGCCGCCTCGTCCTGCCTCCTCGTCCTGCCTCCTCGTCCTGCCGCCTCGTCCTGCCTCCTCGTCCTGCCTCCTCGTCCTGCCGCCTCGTCCTGCCGCCTCGTCCTGCCGCCTCGTCCTGTCGCCTCGTCCTGCCTCCTCGTCCTGCCTCCTCGTCCTGCCTCCTCGTCCTGCCTCCTCGTCCTGCCTCCTCGTCCTGCCTCCTCGTCCTGCCTCCTCGTCCTGCCGCCTCGTCCTGCCGCCTCGTCCTGCCGCCTCGTCCTGCCGCCTCGTCCTGTCGCCTCATCCTGTCTCCTCCTACACTCGCACGGGGAGACACTACACAGCCTAAACACAGAGAGAGAGGAGACACTGCACAGCCTAAACACAGAGAGCGAGGGGAGACACTACACAGCCTAAACACAGAGAGAGGGGAGACACTGCACAGCCTAAACACAGAGAGCGAGGGGAGACACTACACAGCCTAAACAGAGAGAGAGGAGACACTACACAGCCTAAACAGAGAGAGAGGAGACACTACACAGCCTAAACACAGAGAGAGAGGAGACACTGCACAGCCTAAACACAGAGAGAGGGGAGACACTGCACAGCCTAAACAGAGAGAGGGGAGACACTGCACAGCCTAAACACAGAGAGCGAGGGGAGACACTACACAGCCTAAACACAGAGAGAGAGGAGACACTGCACAGCCTAAACACAGAGAGAGGGGAGACACTGCACAGCCTAAACAGAGAGAGGGGAGACACTGCACAGCCTAAACACAGAGAGCGAGGGGAGACACTGCACAGCCTAAACACAGAGAGCGAGGGGAGACACTGCACAGCCTAAACAGAGAGAGGGGAGACACTGCACAGCCTAAACACAGAGAGAGGGGAGACACTGCACAGCCTAAACACAGAGAGCGAGGGGAGACACTACACAGCCTAAACAGAGAGAGAGGAGACACTACACAGCCTAAACAGAGAGAGAGGAGACACTACACAGCCTAAACACAGAGAGAGAGGAGACACTGCACAGCCTAAACACAGAGAGAGGGGAGACACTGCACAGCCTAAACAGAGAGAGGGGAGACACTGCACAGCCTAAACACAGAGAGAGAGAGGAGACACTACACAGCCTAAACACAGAGAGAGAGGAGACACTACACAGCCTAAACACAGAGAGAGAGGAGACACTACACAGCCTAAACACAGAGAGAGGGGAGACACTACACGGCCTAAACACAGAGAGAGAGGAGACACTACACAGCCTAAACACAGAGAGAGAGGAGACACTACACAGCCTAAACACAGAGAGAGAGGGGAGACACGGCACAGCCTAAACACAGAGAGAGAGGAGACACTACACAGCCTAAACACAGAGAGAGAGGGGAGACACGGCACAGCCTAAACACAGAGAGAGAGGAGACACTGCACAGCCTAAACACAGAGAGAGAGGGGAGACACGGCACAGCCTAAACACAGAGAGAGAGGAGACACTACACAGCCTAAACACAGAGAGAGAGGGGAGACACTACACAGCCTAAACACAGAGAGAGAGGGGAGACACTACACAGCCTAAGCACAGAGAGAGGGGAGACACTACACAGCCTAAGCACAGAGAGAGGGGAGACACTACACAGCCTAAACACAGAGAGAGGGGAGACACTACACAGCCTAAACACAGAGAGGGGAGACACTACACAGCCTAAACACAGAGAGGGGAGACACTGCACAGCCTAAACACAGAGAGAGAGGGGAGACACTACACGGCCTAAACACAGAGAGAGAGGAGACACTACACGGCCTAAACACAGAGAGAGAGGGGAGACACTACACGGCCTAAACACAGAGAGAGAGGGGAGACACTGCACAGCCTAAACACAGAGAGAGGGGAGACACTGCACAGCCTAAACACAGAGAGAGGGGAGACACTGCACAGCCTAAACACAGAGAGAGAGGAGACACTGCACAGCCTAAACACAGAGAGAGGGGAGACACTACACAGCCTAAACACAGAGAGAGAGGGGAGACACTGCACAGCCTAAACACAGAGAGAGAGGGGAGACACTGCACAGCCTAAACACAGAGAGAGAGGGGAGACACTGCACAGCCTAAACACAGAGAGAGGGGAGACACTACACAGCCTAAACACAGAGAGGGGAGACACTGCACAGCCTAAACACAGAGAGAGGGGAGACACTGCACAGCCTAAACACAGAGAGAGAGGAGACACTGCACAGCCTAAACACAGAGAGGGGAGACACTGCACAGCCTAAACACAGAGAGAGGGGAGACACTACACAGCCTAAACACAGAGAGGGGAGACACTGCACAGCCTAAACACAGAGAGAGAGGGGAGACACTACACGGCCTAAACACAGAGAGAGAGGAGACACTACACGGCCTAAACACAGAGAGAGAGGGGAGACACTACACGGCCTAAACACAGAGAGAGAGGGGAGACACTACACGGCCTAAACACAGAGAGAGAGGAGACACTGCACAGCCTAAACACAGAGAGAGAGGGGAGACACTACACAGCCTAAACACAGAGAGAGGGGAGACACTGCACAGCCTAAACACAGAGAGAGGGGAGACACTGCACAGCCTAAACACAGAGAGCGAGGGGAGACACTGCACAGCCTAAACACAGAGAGCGAGGGGAGACACTGCACAGCCTAAACAGAGAGAGAGGAGACACTACACAGCCTAAACACAGAGAGAGGGGAGACACTGCACAGCCTAAACACAGAGAGAGAGGAGACACTGCACAGCCTAAACACAGAGAGAGGGGAGACACTACACAGCCTAAACACAGAGAGAGAGGGGAGACACTGCACAGCCTAAACACAGAGAGAGAGGGGAGACACTGCACAGCCTAAACACAGAGAGCGAGGGGAGACACTACACAGCCTAAACAGAGAGAGAGGGGAGACACTGTATGTTACGGTGCAGGTTGGAGCGGTGAGGTTGTGTCTGGATGTTACGGTCCAGGGTGGAGCGGTGAGCTTTTGTCTGGATGTTACGGTGCAGGGTGGAGCGGTGAGGTTTTGTCTGGATGTTACGGTGCAGGGTGGAGCGGTGAGGTAGTGTCTGGATGTTACGGTGCAGGGTGGAGCGGTGAGGTTTTGTCTGGATGTTACGGTCCAGGGTCGAGCGGTGAGGTTGTCTAGATGTTACGGTGCAGGGTGGAGCCGTGAGGTAGTGTCTGGATGTTACGGTGCAGTGTGGAGCGGTGAGGTTGTGTCTGGATGTTACGGTGCAGTGTGGAGCGGTGAGGTTGTGTCTGGATGTTACGGTGCAGTGTGGAGCGGTGAGGTTGTGTCTGGATGTTACGGTGCAGTGTGGAGCGGTGAGGTTGTGTCTGGATGTTACGGTGCAGGGTGGAGCGGTGAGGTTGTGTCTGGATGTTACGGTGCAGGGTGGAGCGGTGAGGTTTTGTCTGGATGTTACGGTGCAGGGTGGAGCGGTGAGGTTTTGTCTGGATGTTACGGTGCAGTGTGGAGCGGTGAGGTTGTGTCTGGATGTTACGGTGCAGTGTGGAGCGGTGAGGTTGTGTCTGGATGTTACGGTGCAGTGTGGAGCGGTGAGGTTGTGTCTGGATGTTACGGTGCAGGGTGGAGCGGTGAGGTAGTGTCTGGATGTTACGGTGCAGGATGGAGCGGTGAGGTTTTGTCTGGATGTTACGGTGCAGGGTGGAGCGGTGAGGTTGTCTGGATGTTACGGTGCAGGGTGGAGCGGTGAGGTTGTCTGGATGTTACGGTGCAGGGTGGAGCGGTGAGGTTGTCTGGATGTTACGGTGCAGGGTGGAGCGGTGAGGTTGTCTGGATGTTACGGTGCAGGGTGGAGCGGTGAGGTTGTCTGGATGTTACGGTGCAGGGTGGAGCGGTGAGGTTGTCTGGATGTTACGGTGCAGGGTGGAGCGGTGAGGTTGTCTGGATGTTACGGTGCAGGGTGGAGCGGTGAGGTTGTCTGGATGTTACGGTGCAGGGTGGAGCGGTGAGGTTGTCTGGATGTTACGGTGCAGGGTGGAGCGGTGAAGTGGTCTTTGTGATATACAGTGCAGTGCTCAGTCTTGTGTTTTGCGGCGCAGGGCGGAGTCTTTCATGGCGTAAGCAGAAGTCTGTCCGGATTCATGAAGCTTTGACTCGTGACCCCGTGGACGTGGAGACCCTGCGGGAGGTGGCGGTCAGTGAGGGTGGGCTCTTCTGTCAGGAGATCCGATGCCGGGTGTGGCCAAAACTGCTGAATATCAATGTGTTCTGTCTGCCCCCCAAACCAGGTAAGTGCGACCCCCGGAGCGGTGATGTAATATAACGAGGGTCACGCTGGATGGACCTTCCGGTGTGATCCGAGGATGGGGTGTGTAGTTGTCCTGCTCTGCGACGTGTGCAGGGAGGAGGAGGCAGAGGTTCTCTGGGCCGGTTATATTGATGGCCTATACTTATCAGATCAGTGGGGGTCCGACTCCCATCCCCCCGCCCGTCATCTGACTGCAGCCTCTTCGGTGTTCACCTGGCACCGCACCGTACACCTCCGCGGCAGCTGTGCCTAGGGGGGGTTGCAGCTCCGCCCGTTCACTTTTATCTCGCATCTGTGCCTGGCAAAGTTATGAAGTGGCGGCAGCGTTTGTCACCGCGGCCTATTCAGTCATCTTATGGGTGGGGGCGCTGGTTGTCGGACCCCCACCGATCTGATAAGGAAAGGCCATCGTTCTATAATGCCCGGAGAACCCCTTTAATCTGTTCCCCATCACCTATTGACTTCTATGAGCGTGTAGTGCGCATGCTCTGACGTGTAGCGCTGATTGCAGGGAGGAGGTGAGTGTTCTCAATATCTTACTGTGTCATTCTGAGCGATATTTCTCCAGCTTTATAATAGAGGGGTTACCCTTTAATTGTAAGCCCACCCTGTAATAACGGGGTGACTGCCGACCCTGCCCCATTGTACGCAGCACAAGCGGAGTAGTGACAGGAAGTTACAGGATTTATCCCATCGTATCCATGTATGCCATAGATGTCTAACTGATGGGGGGGCCTCCGAGCCCATCCTGCCTGGTGGGGTGACCGGTGGCCGCCGCATCCAGATTGAGAATGAAAGTAGAGGAGTCCGAGATTACGGATACAGCCGAGCTTGCCGTGATCCAATCTCTACAACTCCCATTCATGAGCTTGCGTGTTTCCGGAATCCTGACCACCGCTCCACTGATTCTCCGTCTGGATGCTGCGGACAGCGAGGTGAGGTTGATGGATCCCCCATTCTAGGGATAGATACGTGGTCGGGGGACCACCGCTCTGAGGATAGGTACGTGGTCGGGGGACCACCGCTTTGAGGATAGGTACGTGGTCGGGGGACCACCGCTCTGAGGATAGGTACGTGGTCGGGGGACCACCGCTCTGAGGATAGGTACGTGGTCGGGGGACCACCGCTCTGAGGATAGGTACGTGGTCGGGGGACCACCGCTCTGAGGATGGGTACGTGGTCGGGGGACCACCGCTCTGAGGATGGGTACGTGGTCGGGGGACCACCGCTCTGAGGATAGGTGTGGCTTACATAGGTGGGTCCGGCATCTATCGGATATTCTCGGCACTTCCTGTGGATATGTCTCAAATGGAAATAACCTTTTTCATTTGGGCCGTATTCACACGGGTGTCAAATGGGTTGTGTGGAAATGACTGTTTTTCCAGGCCAAATTGCACCGGTGTGAGACCCGTTTTCACGGATACTTCATCGACTTGAGTCTATTGAGGGGTCCTGAGAAAACTGGCAAAAATAGGACGTCCGATTATTTTCACTGGCCGGTCACACGGTTCTTTGGTAAAACGCCCGTGTGAACCGCTCCTTAGACGACAGCCGTGTGTCGGACGATTGTACCTGTCGTGTGACTAAGACCTTCGTGTGAGGACTCGGTGGGAAAACTGTTCATATAGGTATAAAATAAAAAACACACAAAATTTTGAAATATCTAGAAATGAGACCATTTTCTGGGGGCTCGGGGGACAGATGTTAAATTCTATACATAATATATACAGGACCGGCCATCCGAGCCAATCACCGAGATTATAACCAGGTGCTGATGGACGTCAGACGCTCTCTCAAGAGGTTCCCTAAAGGTACGTGTTGGGGCACATCAGTTTGTGGACGTCTCTCATGTATGTGTTGGGGCACACGGGATGGGGGAGGCCTGTCTTGTACGTGTTTGGGCACACAGGATGGGGGAGGTCTGTCATGTATGTGTTGGGTCACACCCGTTGGCGGAGGTCTGTCATGTATGTGTTGGAGCACGCTGGTTGGGGGAGGTCTGTCATGTATGAGTTGGGGCACACTGGTTGGGGGAGGTCTGTTATGTATGAGTTGGGGCACACGGGTTGGGGGTGGTCTGTGATGTATGTGTTGGGGCACACAGGTTGGGGGAGGTCTGTCATGTATGTGTTGGGTCACACCCGTTGGCGGAGGTCTGTCATGTATGTGTTGGAGCACGCTGGTTGGGGGAGGTCTGTCATGTATGACTTTGGGCACACGGGTTGGGGGTGGTCTGTGATGTATGTGTTGGGGCACACAGGTTGGGGGAGGTCTGTCATGTATGTGTTGGGTCACACAGGTTGGGGGAGGTCTGTCATGTATGTGTTGGGTCACACCCGTTGGGGGAGGTCTGTCATGTATGTGTTGGGGCACACGGGTTGGGGGAGGTCTGTCATGTATGTGTTTGGGCACACTGGTTGGGGGAGGTCTGTCATGCATGTGTTGGGGCACGCGGGTTGGGGGAGGTCTGTTGGTGTCTTGGGCGGAGCCTGTCCTATATATAACGGGGGTTTACATGGTTTCTGGCATGTCGCGGATGTCGTGTTTTGATCTCGCCACGTGTGACTTGTTCCAGGAATGGCGGAAGCTGAGCGGTCGGTGTTACAGGAGCAGCTGATCGACATGATCCTGTACGTCCTCCACTCACACCCAGAGCTGCATTACTACCAGGGCTTCCATGATATTGCTGTCACTTTGCTGCTGACTGCCGGCCTCCGGCTGGGAACTGCCATGCTGCAGACCCTCTCCACGCATCATCTCCGGTACGTGCGTCGTGGCCGCGGTCGGTACGTTAAAGATGTAATGTAATTTTTGTGTTTTCTCTTGGGCAGAGATTTCATGGACCCCACGATGGAGCGGACCCGCAACGTGCTGAGTTACCTGATGCCCCTGATCCAGAGTGAGAGCCCCGCCCTGCACCACTTCCTGCTCAGGTGCGCAGCGCCGCGTCATGTGATTATCAGCATTCACCATCAGGATGATGTCGCAGTGGTGGGAGATGATGGTGGTGGTCTCTTGATTAGTGGGGACTGTCTCCTTAATGTCATGTGACCATGCGGGGTGTTTATACACATATATAAGGGCTATTGATATCCGCCACCTCCCAATTCAATAAATGACCACAGGGGGCGCTGCTCGGTGTGTACTGACCCAGGAAAGAGCTGAACCATCTGACCGGGCCATTAGTGATCGCTGGTACAGGATGATGGGGGAAGTGGTATAAGATTATTACCCCGGTACACAGTGACGGATCTGCTCTGTCGCCTGCAGGTCGGAGGTCGGCTGTATCTTCGCTCTGAGCTGGTTGATCACCTGGTACGGACACGTCCTCAGCAACTTTCACCAAGTTCTCCGACTGTACGACTTCTTCCTGGCGTCTCACCCCCTGACTCCTGTTTATTGTGCGGCTCAGGTATTTGGGGTTCATGGTTATTGGGGTGTATCTCTATTACAGTATATGGGGGGGATTATTGGGGTCTCCTGTGTAGTGTATCGGGTGTATCTCGATTACAGTATATGGGGGGGGGGAATTATTGGGGTCTCCTGTGTAGTGTATCGGGTGTATCTCGATTACAGTATATGGGGGGGGGGGATTATTGGTGACTCCTGTGGATCACATGACTGGTTTGGATGTGTCCACAGATGGTGCTGATGCGGGAGGGCGAGGTCCTCCAGGGTGACTGTGACTTGCCCGGCGTCCATCAGCTGCTGTCCAGGATTCCCTCTGATTTCCCCTACGAGACCCTGATCTCCCGCACCCACAACCTCTTACAGAGACATCCCCCGCCCGAGCTGGAGAGGCAGACGTCACTACGACACCTGAAGAGGTAGGGGGTTGGGGTGTGGGGGGGGGTTGTCTATTTTTGGAGGGGATGCTGGCCGGGGGAGGGGCGGGACGTGCGTGTTTGTGTCCTCCCTGTATTGCGGCTGCTTCTCCTGCGTTTCGCTGTATGGATAAGGTTCGTACTCTCGCGCTGCCATCATTCCGGTTCATGGTCACGTTTATAGATCCGCTGTGATGGATTTTGAAGCCGCGCTGCCCCCCCAGTGATTGCGTCATGTCCGCTGTTTTCAGCAGCCGCGTTGCTTTTTCTTCGGCTGTAACGCGTGGAGACGCAGCGGTTTTGCTTGATGGCCGCGTCCACACGTTACAGCCGCTTGATGCGCACTTTTCCGACTTCAGAGAAGACAACCAGTAAACCGGGTGTAAAAGCCGCAGCGATACAAATCATGGCCGCCGCCACGTGCTGCTGTTCTGACCTGTAATTGCTGCGGTTGTTACGGTAATGAGACAAAACGTCGCTGTGATCAGCCGCCATATCCCCGTATTCGCCCCTCTGATCATCTCCTCCATGTTTTGTCTTTCAGCATCTCGGCGTCGTCGTTCCGCTCTCTTGTGATCTCCAGCGCTCATCAGCGTCCGGACATTGTGCTTCGCCAGCAGCGGTCCCCTCCATCCTCTGTGTTGCCCGCCCGGTCTCAGAACACCCTGGTGAAGCTGGCAGTGTGGGGGCTCTCTGCCTCCCTGGGGGCTGCGGCTCTCGCGGTGACTCAGACTGCGCTGGAGTGGGGCCCCGATGTATTGCTGGGACTTTTCTAAGGTGTCTGAGCTGCTGCCGGTGAACATTTCTGGGGCTGAACGGCAGTGGGCACTGAGGAGACCGGAGGATGGGATGAGGCCGGAGGACACGCAGGTCCTGGTCAGTGGGCATTTAGGATCTGCTGGGAGGCGGTCTCCATAGCTGACTCCTCCTCTCGGTCACTGGAGGCGGTTCTTATGGTCACATGGTCCTGTAATATGTATATATATATATATATCCGGTGTAATGACTGCTCTGTAGCTGGTCGTCATCACGTGGTCTCAGTATTCGCCGTACAACAGACGTTTATAATGAGTTTTTCTCTCATGAGACTCAAATCGGCGTCTGGGAATAAGCGGATCAATTTATTATAATGTTCTGTGTCGACAGCGGCAGGGTTATTAGAGGTGGTGCGGCCCTGTAGGGCTATGACTCTATAAATCGGTATTAATGGATCTTCTGGTGGAATGAGATTAATACAATGTTCCTCGGGTCGGGGTATGAAGATGTAATAACTACAGTGTGTACATGGTCCTGCACTGTGTAGGATTGGGTTTACAGCGGTGTTGGATGTGATGGCTGACGTTTTGCTCGTAGGCGCTGACCTCTGATCAGAACTTTAGCTTTGTCCGGGTTCATCTTTAGTCGGCGGCTTGGTCTGTTCTTGTAGTTCATGTTTAGTCGGAGGCTTAGTCTGTTCTTGTAGTTCAGCTTTGTCCGGGATCATCTTTAGTCGGCGGCTTGGTCTGTTCTTGTAGTTCAGCTTTGTCCGGGTTCATCTTTAGTCGGCGGTTTGGTCTGTTCTTGTAGCTCAGCTTTTGTCTGGGTCCATCTTTAGTCGGCGGCTTGGTCTGTTCTTGTAGCTCAGCTTTGTCCGGGTTCATCTTTAGTCGGTGGCTTGGTCTGTTCTTGTAGTTCAGCTTTGTCCGGGTTCATCTTTAGTCGGCGGCTTGGTCTGTTCTTGTAGTTCAGCTTTGTTTGGGTTCATGTTTAGTCGGCGGCTTAGTCTGTTCTTGTAGTTCAGCTTTGTCCGGGTTTATCTTTAGTCGGCGGTTTGGTCTGTTCTTGTAGTTCAGCTTTGTCCGGGTTCATCTTTAGTCGGCGGCTTGGTCTGTTCTTGTAGTTCAGCTTTGTTTGGGTTCATGTTTAGTCGGCGGCTTAGTCTGTTCTTGTAGTTCAGCTTTGTCCGGGTTTATCTTTAGTCGGCGGTTTGGTCTGTTCTTGTAGCTCAGCTTTGTCTGGGTCCATCTTTAGTCGGTGGCTTGGTCTGTTCTTGTAGTTCAGCTTTGTCCGGGTTTATCTTTAGTCGGCGGTTTGGTCTGTTCTTGTAGTTCAGCTTTGTCCGGGTTCATCTTTAGTCGGCGGCTTGGTCTGTTCTTGTAGTTCAGCTTTGTTTGGGTTCATGTTTAGTCGGCGGCTTAGTCTGTTCTTGTAGTTCAGCTTTGTCCGGGTTTATCTTTAGTCGGCGGTTTGGTCTGTTCTTGTAGCTCAGCTTTGTCTGGGTCCATCTTTAGTCGGTGGCTTGGTCTGTTCTTGTAGTTCAGCTTTGTCCGGGTTCAGCTTTAGTCTGCGGCTTGGTCTGTTCTTGTAGCTCAGCTTTAGTCGGTGGCTTGGTCTGTTCTTGTAGCGCAGCTTTAGTCGGCGGCTTGGTCTGTTCTTGTAGTTCATCTTTAGTCGGCGGCTTGGTCTGTTCTTGTAGCTCAGCTTTGTCCGGGTCCATCTTTAGTCGGCGGCTTGGTCTGTTCTTGTAGCTCAGCTTTGTCCGGGTTCATCTTTAGTCGGTGGCTTGGTCTGTTCTTGTAGTTCAGCTTTGTCCGGGATCATCTTTAGTCGGCGGCTTGGTCTGTTCTTGTAGCTCAGCTTTGTCCGGGTCCATCTTTAGTCGGTGGCTTGGTCTGTTCTTGTAGCTCAGCTTTGTCTGGGTCCATCTTTAGTCGGTGGCTTGGTCTGTTCTTGTAGTTCAGCTTTGTCCGGGATCATCTTTAGTCGGCGGCTTGGTCTGTTCTTGTAGTTCAGCTTTGTCCAGGTTCATCTTTAGTCGGCGGTTTGGTCTGTTCTTGTAGCTCAGCTTTGTCTGGGTCCATCTTTAGTCGGTGGCTTGGTCTGTTCTTGTAGCTCAGCTTTGTCCGGGTTCATCTTTAGTCGGTGGCTTGGTCTGTTCTTGTAGCTCAGCTTTGTCTGGGTCCATCTTTAGTCGGTGGCTTGGTCTGTTCTTGTAGTTCAGCTTTGTCCGGGTTCATCTTTAGTCGGCGGCTTGGTCTGTTCTTGTAGTTCAGCTTTGTCTGGGTCCATCTTTAGTCGGTGGCTTGGTCTGTTCTTGTAGTTCAGCTTTGTCCGGGTTCAGCTTTAGTCTGCGGCTTGGTCTGTTCTTGTAGCTCAGCTTTAGTCGGTGGCTTGGTCTGTTCTTGTAGCGCAGCTTTAGTCGGCTGCTTGGTCTGTTCTTGTAGTTCATCTTTAGTCGGCGGCTTGGTCTGTTCTTGTAGCTCAGCTTTGTCCGGGTCCATCTTTAGTCGGCGGCTTGGTCTGTTCTTGTAGCTCAGCTTTGTCCGGGTTCATATTTAGTCGGCGGCTTGGTCTGTTCTTGTATCTCAGCTTTGTCCGGGTCCATCTTTAGTCGGTGGCTTGGTCTGTTCTTGTAGTTCAACTTTAGTCAGCGGCTTGGTCTGTTCTTGTAGTTCAGCTTTGTCTGGGTCCATCTTTAGTCGGCGGCTTGGTCTGTTCTTGTAGTTCAGCTTTAGTCGGCGGTTTGGTCTGTTCTTGTATCTCAGCTTTGTCCGGGTCCATCTTTAGTCGGTGGCTTGGTCTGTTCTTGTAGTTCAGCTTTAGTCGGCGGCTTGGTCTGTTCTTGTAGTTCAGCTTTAGTCGGCGGCTTGGTCTGTTCTTGTAGTTGAGCTTTAGTCGGCGGCTTGGTCTGTTCTTGTAGTTCAGCTTTAGTCGGCGGCTTGGTCTGTTCTTGTAGTTCAGCTTTAGTCGGCGGCTTGGTCTGTTCTTGTAGCGCAGCTTTAGTCGGTGGCTTGGTCTGTTCTTGTAGCGCAGCTTTAGTCGGCTGCTTGGTCTGTTCTTGTAGTTCATCTTTAGTCGGCGGCTTGGTCTGTTCTTGTAGCTCAGCTTTGTCCGGGTCCATCTTTAGTCGGCGGCTTGGTCTGTTCTTGTAGCTCAGCTTTGTCCGGGTTCATCTTTAGTCGGTGGCTTGGTCTGTTCTTGTAGCTCAGCTTTGTCCGGGTTCATATTTAGTCGGCGGCTTGGTCTGTTCTTGTATCTCAGCTTTGTCCGGGTCCATCTTTAGTCGGTGGCTTGGTCTGTTCTTGTAGTTCAACTTTAGTCAGCGGCTTGGTCTGTTCTTGTAGTTCAGCTTTGTCTGGGTCCATCTTTAGTCGGCGGCTTGGTCTGTTCTTGTAGTTCAGCTTTAGTCGGCGGTTTGGTCTGTTCTTGTATCTCAGCTTTGTCCGGGTCCATCTTTAGTCGGTGGCTTGGTCTGTTCTTGTAGTTCAGCTTTAGTCGGCGGCTTGGTCTGTTCTTGTAGTTCAGCTTTAGTCGGCGGCTTGGTCTGTTCTTGTAGTTCAGCTTTAGTCGGCGGCTTGGTCTGTTCTTGTAGTTGAGCTTTAGTCGGCGGCTTGGTCTGTTCTTGTAGTTCAGCTTTAGTCGGCGGCTTGGTCTGTTCTTGTAGCTCAGCTTTGTCCGGGTTCATCTTTAGTCGGCGGTTTGGTCTGTTCTTGTAGCTCAGCTTTGTCCGGGTTCATCTTTAGTCGGCGGCTTGGTCTGTTCTTGTAGTTCAGCTTTAGTCGGTGGCTTGGTCTGTTCTTGTAGTTCAGCTTTGTCCGGGTCCATCTTTAGTCGGCGGTTTGGTCTGTTCTTGTAGCTCAGCTTTGTCCGGGTTCATCTTTAGTCGGTGGTTTGGTCTGTTCTTGTAGCTCAGCTTTGTCCGGGTTCATCTTTAGTCGGTGGCTTGGTCTGTTCTTGTAGCTCAGCTTTGTCCGGGCTCATCTTTAGTCGGCGGCTTGGTCTGTTCTTAATTTTACTTCAGTAAAACAACTTTTGTTAAAAGAATGTATTTTCTGTCTCCATGTTGTGAGCACCATAACTTTATATTTATTTTTCATAGACTGAGCTGTATGAGGGCTTGTTTTTTGCGAGAAGAGCTATCGTTTTTATACGTAAAATTTTTGGATAAATGCGACTATTTGATCACGTTTTTATTCCAATTTTTGTAGGGCAAAGTGACAAAAAAATCTGGCATTGTTTAAGGTTTTCTATTTTTTGGGGGTTTACGCCGCTCACCGTGTGGAATAAATAACAAACTTCTATAGTTCAGGTGGTAACGGACGCGGCGATACCAAATATGTATGGTTTATTTATTTTTTTCAATAATAAAGGACTTGATAAGGGAAAAAGGGCGACTTTTATTTTATTACTTGAAACTTGTTTTTACACTTTTCTTTAGTCCCACTAGAGGACGTGAATGTCCAACTGACAGATTATTTTTCTAATACATTTCACTACCTATGTGGTGCAATGTATTAGATCTGTCAGTCATTCATTAACGGCAAGCCGATCGCCTTTGTGGGACAACGGAACCCGGTCACGACGGTGACAGACGGAAACCATTAGCTGGGTTTCCATCACCAGTGAGTTAAAGGGAATGTGTCGCTAGAAAAAAATATATATATATTTTTTTTGTTAAACTGTTAGAATAATGTGTAAATCATTTATATACAAAAAATTTTCATTTTTTCACAAGTCAGAAAATATTTTAAATTAGATTCTAATTTATAACATTTCCATGTGCTGGTCACTAGAGGGAGCAGTTCCCAAAATTGCAGCATTGGCATGTGGTAAAGCAACCTCATTGCCTTATTCTGCAAAATTGGAGAAGACACACTCGCTCTAGTGTCCTAACACAATCCCCCCTCCCTTATCCTGGCTAGTGCCAGGAGAAAGGAGGGGGTTGAATGGTCAAACCTCCTACACTGTGTGCCGCCATTTTTTGAGCGAATGCACAGTGTAGGAGGATTAGATGCAGTGGTAATCGCACAGTATAACACGAACATACACACACATAACTTACCTGCTCCTGCCGCTGCCTCCGCTTCCTTCCGCTCCCTCCACTCCTAGAACATATGTACGGAAGCCGCGTCCGGAAGTAGTCCTCTTACTGTCCGGCCGCGGCTTCCGGTCCACATGAAAATGGCACCGGATGTTGCTCGGTCGAAGACCTTCCTTTTGGACTGTGTGGGAGCGTTCCCACACAGACGGCGTACGCTATCGACACATACAGAGATGAAAATAAAAATGGCAGCCCCCATAGAGAAGTAAAAGAAAGAAAAAAGTAAAACACAAAAACACAAATAAAATTTATTTTAATAACATACTAAAATCAAAAACATATAAACTAATTTTTTTTCCGTGACACCTTCCCTTTAAATTATATTATACCAGGCAGGGCAGGGCCCAAACAGATCTGCTTGAAGCGAGGGTGCCCATATTATGTTTGGGCCCTCCCCTTCCTGGTATTTATAGTAATATCTCCAGTACTCTGGATATTAGCTGCTGTCAGTGCTGCACACGCCGGTTACTCTGGGTATTAGCTGCTGTCAGTGCTGCACAGGGCGGTTACTCTGGATATTAGCTGCTGTCAGTGCTGCACAGGGCGGTTACTCTGGATATTAGCTGCTGTCAGTGCTGCACAGGGCGGTTACTCTGGATATTAGCTGCTGTCAGTGCTGCACACGCCGGTTACTCTGGGTATTAGCTGCTGTCAGTGCTGCACAGGGCGGTTACTCTGGATATTAGCTGCTGTCAGTGCTGCACAGGGCGGTTACTCTGGATATTAGCTGCTGTCAGTGCTGCACACGCCGGTTACTCTGGGTATTAGCTGCTGTCAGTGCTGCACAGGGCGGTTACTCTGGATATTAGCTGCTGTCAGTGCTGCACACGGCGGTTACTCTGGATATTAGCTGCTGTCAGTGCTGCACACGGCGGTTACTCTGGATATTAGCTGCTGTCTGTGCTGTACAGGGCGGTCACTCTGGATATTAGCTGCTGTCAGTGCGGCACAGGGCGGTTACTCTGGATATTAGCTGCTGTCAGTGCTGCACACAGTGGTTACTCTGGATATTAGCTGCTGTCAGTGCTGCACACGGTGGTTACTCTGGATATTAGCTGCTGTCAGTGCTGTACACTGCGGTTACTCTGGATATTAGCTGCTGTCAGTGCTGCACAGGGCGGTTACTCTGGCTATTAGCGGCTGTCAGTGCTGCACACGCCGGTTACTCTGGATATTAGCTGCTGTCAGTGCTGTACACGCCGGTTACTCTGGATATTAGCTGCTGTCTGTGCTGTACAGGGCGGTCACTCTGGATATTTGCTGCTGTCAGTGCTGCACACGGCGGTCACTCTGGATATTAGCTGCTGTCAGTGCTGCACACGCCGGTTACTCTGGATATTAGCTGCTGTCAGTGCTGCACAGGGCGGTTACTCTGGATATTAGCTGCTGTCAGTGCTGCACACGGCGGTTACTCTGGATATTAGCTGCTGTCAGTGCTGCACACGGAGGTTACTCTGGATATTAGCTGCTGTCAGTGCTGCACACGGGGTTACTCTGGATATTCGCTGCTGTCAGTGCTGCACACGCCGGTTACTCTGGATATTAGCTGCTCTCAGCGCTGTACACGGCGGTTACTCTGGATATTAGCTGCTGTCAGTGCTGCACACGCCGGTTACTCTGGATATTAGCTGCTGTCAGTGCTGCACACGGCGGTTACTCTGGATATTAGCTGCTGTCAGTGCTGCACATGGCGGTTACTCTGGATATTAGCTGCTGTCAGTGCTGCACACGGTGGTTACTCTGGATATTAGCTGCTGTCAGTGCTGCACACGGCGGTTACTCTGGATATTAGCTGCTGTCAGTGCTGCACACGGCGGTTACTCTGGATATTAGCTGCTGTCAGTGCTGTACACGCCGGTCACTCTGGATATTAGCTGCTGTCAGTGCTGCACACGGCGGTCACTCTGGATATTAGCTGCTGTCAGTGCTGCACACGCCGGTTACTCTGGATATTAGCTGCTGTCAGTGCTGCACAGGGCGGTTACTCTGGATATTAGCTGCTGTCAGTGCTGCACACGGCGGTTACTCTGGATATTAGCTGCTGTCAGTGCTGCACACGGAGGTTACTCTGGATATTAGCTGCTGTCAGTGCTGTACATGGCGGTTACTCTGGATATTAGCTGCTGTCAGTTCTGCACACGCCGGTTACTCTGGATATTAGCTGCTGTCAGTGCTGTACACGCCGGTTACTCTGGATATTAGCTGCTGTCAGTGCTGCACACGGCGGTTACTCTGGATATTAGCTGCTCTCAGCGCTGTACACGGCGGTTACTCTGGATATTAGCTGCTGCCAGTGCTGCACATGCCGGTTACTCTGGATATTAGCTGCTGTCAGTGCTGCACACGGTGGTTACTCTGGATATTAGCTGCTGTCAGTGCTGCACACGCCGGTTACTCTGGATATTAGCTGCTGTCAGTGCTGCACACGCCGGTTACTCGGGATATTAGCTGCTGTCAGTGCTGTACAGGGCGGTTACTCTGGATATTAGCTGCTGTCAGTGCTGCACAGGGCGGTTACTCTGGATATTAGCTGCTGTCAGTGCTGCACACGCCGGTCACTCTGGATATTAGCTGCTGTCAGTGCTGCACAGGGCGGTTTCTCTGGATATTAGCTGCTGCACAGGGCGGTTACTCTGGATATTAGCCGCTGTCAGTGCTGCACAGGGCGGTTACTCTGGATATTAGCTGCTGTCAGTGCTGCACAGGGCGGTTTCTCTGGATATTAGCTGCTGCACAGGGCGGTTACTCTGGATATTAGCTGCTGTCAGTGCTGCACACGCCGGTTACTCTGGATATTAGCTGCTGTCAGTGCTGTACACGGCGGTTACTCTGGATATTAGCTGCTGTCAGTGCTGTACACGCCGGATACTCTGGATATTAGCTGCTGTCAGTGCTGCACACGCCGGTTACTCTGGATATTAGCTGCTGTCAGTGCTGCACAGGGCGGTTACTCTGGATATTAGCTGCTGTCAGTGCTGCACACGGAGGTTACTCTGGATATTAGCTGCTGCCAGTGCTGTACACGGCGGTTACTCTGGATATTAGCTGCTGTCAGTGCTGCACACGGCGGTTACTCTGGATATTAGCTGCTGTCAGTGCTGCACACGCCGGTTACTCTGGATATTAGCTGCTGTCAGTGCTGTACACGCCGGTTACTCTGGATATTAGCTGCTGTCAGTGCTGCACACGCCGGTTACTCTGGATATTAGCTGCTGTCAGTGCTGCACACGCCGGTTACTCTGGATATTAGCTGCTGTCAGTGCTGCACACACCGGTTACTCTGGATATTAGCTGCTGTCAGTGCTGTACACGGCGGTTACTCTGGATATTAGCTGCTGTCAGTGCTGCACACGCCGGTTACTCTGGATATTAGCTGCTGTCAGTGCTGTACACGCCGGTTACTCTGGATATTAGCTGCTGCCAGTGCTGCACACGCCGGTTACTCTGGATATTAGCTGCTGTCAGTGCTGTACACGCCGGTTACTCTGGATATTAGCTGCTGCCAGTGCTGCACACGCCGGTTACTCTGGATATTAGCTGCTGTCAGTGCTGCACACGCCGGTTACTCTGGATATTAGCTGCTGTCAGTGCTGTACACGCCGGTTACTCTGGATATTAGCTGCTGCCAGTGCTGCACACGCCGGTTACTCTGGATATTAGCTGCTGTCAGTGACTCTTTTTTTTATTAGAAAAGTATAAAAACATAAATAACTGATACACAAAAACCCAAAAACCAGAACAATATATACAGATACATCACTGTATCGACTTCTCCGCTGGACTTGGCCAATTTTCCCATCCGTTTGCACTCATCCACATTCAATCCTTTTCATATTCCCCCTCCTCCCAGTATCCACTCACCCCCCCTCACTCCCTTTCATACTCATTCGAAACCATCAACCGAAAAGGTGTGCCCCCCCCCCCAACATGCATACCTATCTACACCGTGAAATACCACACTTTATATACACACATTTTTTTTCCTATATATATATATATACATACATACATACATACATACATACATACATATGTCAGGTCCGTGGGAGGTGATCAAATTCCTTCAGTGGGCAACTTTGAGTCCTCTGTTTCACCCTGTGATTGTCGACTGTCCGGATTTTGATTCTTCCTCGAGTGAGGTCCCGGCTTCGGCACCAAATGTCAGGTCCGTATTTCACACCGAATAACCACCTCTGTAAATTGAAAGCTGAAGGCATGCCTGGAGAGAAGTACACCACACAATTGTCTGAGGTACAGCTTCAATGTCAGCCAGGAGGAACTGAACTTTATTCAGAACAAAGAAACACACACAGAGAAGACACATGCCCCTCCCTATAGATGTGTGACTTGCTTAAATTCTATTCGCTCCCCAGCTGTAACTTTTCCTATACATTCTTCTGCACACTCCTCTTTGCATTCCAGGGGGCGGTGTCTTCCATAGGTGTGTCCGACATGAACAAAGAACTTGTTATATATATCAGTATATTACACAAAGAACTGAAATGTATATACATATGTGTGAGGATAATATTTTTCAGACAATATACATAGTAATGATCCCTGACACATACACATAATCGATGACCAAACTGAGAAAAAATAAGAAAATTACTGATAAACAAAAAAAAGGCAAAAAATGAATCATAAATCAACATCAAACATAACAAATTATTAGAACATAACACACTTTTAGTTTTTTTGCATATTTTTTTTACATTTATATTCTATCCCTAACTCTATCTCAAGCTAACCCATCACCACACCAGGACAACACCCCGCCTCATGTCCTTTCATGTCCGCTTAGTCCTGGTGTTGGCCTCCGCCACCTCACCCTAAACCTCCCACTCAGACCCTCGCCCCATGTCCTCGCATGTCTTCCTGCATAGTCCGGGCCTGAGTAGGAAAAGAAAAAACTATACCCATCCCCACTCTCCTATTCCCCCACCCAAACTATGTAAACCCCTTTCTCTATCCGTAGTATATACATAACAAAAACAATAATCCAAAATCACAACCCGAAAGCACCAAGTTCGGTTCCTGTAAGCCTTTATCCTGCCTCTCAATATCAAAACAAAAACCTGAAGTGTACTAACCAGCCTACCACCAGAACGAGGGAGAATAGGGACCCACCCGACCCCCCCCCCCCAAGGGCAGGATCCGCCCACGCCGACACCTTCGCTATCGCTTTCCCCTATTGCTGTCCCTTCTCTTACCCTGTGTTTAATCTAGCCCTAAGCTTAACCCTTCTTTCCCTATTCTCCCTATCGCTTCCTTAGGTGCCTAAATGAGGGCGAACCCCCCCCCCCCCGAAGGTCAAAACCCTAGGGCACCCTAAATGAAAAGCCCCTCCATAAGCGAGAAGCTTTGGATGCTCCCAGCCTATCAACCTCCAAAGAACGCACCTTCTCCAGGTCACCGATGATATTCCCTACGACCTCATCCACAAGGAGGATTTTGCTCTGCGCAGATACTAGACACCGTGCATTCCAAGTAAAGTGCCTTACCACTATGCTGACTAAAAAAGATGTGTTACGGTCCCTACCACCTAGGTCTCCGAACACCCCATAAGCCCACCCAGCGTAGGAGAGGTTAGCTAAGCCGAGCCAGCCAATGGAGGTACCCACCTTTTTATATACCTCTGCATTAAAGGGGCAATGAAGCAGGAAATGCTCCATATTCTCCAGTGTATCGCTACACTCCTCCCGAGGACATCCTCTGTCGTCAGTGTTTCTGTACTTCAAATTGCCCCTTACATACAGTCTCCCGTGGAAGCAGCGCCAAGCCAGATCCCAAAACTTCTGGGGAATCCTCTTTGAATTCAAAAGCCTTAATCCCACCCCGAGGTCACTACTTGGGCAGTCTTTGAGTGCCAGGGGCTTCTGGAAGTGGGTCATCAGAACCTTTCTGTCGAGAAATTTTCTTGGCATGGTCCTGATCTCCCAGACCCCACCGGCGTACCATCTTCAAAACCAGGGCGGCATAAGCCGGGAGATGTCCGTGGAGTGTACGCAGCTTTTTCACTTGGCCACCTCTCTCCCATTCCTGGAAGAAGGGCTGAAACCACTCCCTACAGGAGAGAATCCACCAAGGAGCCCTCTCTTGCCTGAGGTTTGCTAAATGAATCTTAATAAAGGTGTTCACTAGGAACACCACTGGGTTAACCATACCTAACCCTCCTAGTCTCCTTGGTAGATACGTGACTCCTCTCTTAATTAAGTTAAGCCTGTTCCCCCATAACAGTTGGAAGAACAGGCTATAGACCCGAGTCCAGAGAGGTTCTGGCAAGATGCACACACTGCCAAGGTAGAGCAACATGGGCACCAGGTAAGCCTTGGCCAAATGAACCCTTTCTCTAAGGGTTAAGGACCAACCCTTCCATTGGGCGACCTTCTGGGCGACTAAATTTAGCCTGCCATCCCAGTTTTTCTTGGGATAATCACCCGGGCCAAATTTCACTCCTAAGATTTTTGCAGACCCCTGGGGCTCAGGAAGGGTGTCCAGGAGACCAAAACTAGGATCTCCTCCTCCCAGCCAGAGACTCTCACACATGTCACGATTGATCTTGGACCCAAATGCCCGTGAGTAACATTCCACTTCTGACATCACCCACTCAGCCTCCCCTTGCGAGGAAACGAAGATAGAGACGTCATCCGCGTATGCAACCACCCTCTGGGTGGCTTCTGGCCCTTCCAAGCTGACCTCGATCCCCGCCAATGGTCCACGGTCAACCCTTCTAAGAAAGGGGTCAATCGCGAACACATACAGCAAAGGACTCAGAGGACAGCCCTGGCGGACACCAGACCCAACCTCAAAGGGGGTTCCAACCCAACCGTTAACCAGTGCGAAAGTCTCTGCCCCAGCATATAAGGTCTGGAGCCAATTGACAAACCCACCCGGCAAGCCATACCTCAGAAGGACCGACCATAGATACTCATGATTCACCCGGTCAAAAGCTTTGGCCTGGTCCAAGGACAGGACGTACCCCTTCCACTGACCAGAATTTCCCCGCTCCACTGCCTCTCTGACACTGAGGACAGCACTAAAAGTGCTGCGGCCTGGGACGGAGCAATGCTGGACAGGCGAAAGGAGCCGGGGTGCAAATTTCACCAACCGATTAAACAGCACTTTGGCGAGAACCTTTCTGTCCGTATTGAGGAGCGCTATGGGACGCCAATTCTCAATACGAGTCAAATCCTTACCCTTTGATAGCACTATCAAAGCTGACCTCCTCATTGACCTCGCTAGAGTGCCCGAGCATAGACACTTAAACACATTAAACACCGATGTCAAGAGGGGAACTTGAGTTCCTTTAAAGGTCTTATAGAATTCGGACGTTAAGCCATCCGGCCCTGGATTTAGCCATATCTGACTTAATGCTGGCGACATTAATGGAAGCCAGCGTCAACGGTGCGGGTACCGCCATCCTGGATGATGAAATTAGACGGCTTTCTTCTTCCCTCCCCTGTCACGGTCAGAAGAGGACCCCGCGGACCCTTTCTCTTTCACCCTTTTTTTTAGAGATTGTGGAGTCCATCCCCACCTGATGGTCCTCCCCACCCACCCTCACACACACTCCCATCCTTGTCCCCCTGCCCCAGAGGCCTTTGTACCTCTCGAGGGAGGGGGCCCAGCACCCCCTGAGACCCCTACCTCACCCTCCTCCTCACTATGTTGAGAAGCTGGAAAATCCATGAGGGCTTGGTAGCGGTTGGGGGAGAGCTCCAGAGGGGTGCAGATTTTACCTTCCGTGGTCAGGGTTTGGCCGGATGACTTTGGCCCCCTCAAGATCTTATCCTGTGTCCCAGATGTTTTTTTAGGCTGTACCCCCTCTTCCTCACCAACACTTTCATATTGGGAGGATTGAGAGTCTTCAGCCGCTTGCTCCCTCTGGATCCTCCTGACCTCACCCAATTCAGCGTCCCCAAGGGCATCCGTCTCCAGGGCAGGCTCCGGGTTCGGGCCAGAGGTCCCCCCAGTTGCCTGGGCTTCCCTCAGCACCCTCTCCTTTTGCCTTTTCTCCAGCCTTCGATGGTAGGAAGGCTGGAGCCCTCTCCTTGATGTCTTCACTTGCCCTTTTGCTCTGCCGTCTCTGCTTGCCTCCTCACCCACAGGAGCCACCCCACTCTCTTCTCCTGCAGGCTTGGTGACAACATTGACTACGGAGCGAGGACACCTACTGAATGGGTGACCTAAGTCACCACACAGGTGACACCTAATCTGGTCACACGATGCGGCCAGATGACCTACCCCCCCACAATGAGTTTTTTTTTCTTTTCACACTTCTGCACCGTGCAGCCTGCGCTCAAGTGTGAGGGGTCGCCACACCGGTGACACAGCCTCGGCTGCCCCTGGTAGTAGACCAGGATGTGATCCCTCCCAAGGAAAGCAGAGGATGGAATGTGGGACACAGTTTGCCCCAGACGTTTAAGTTTTTAACCATAAACGTCCAGTCCCCTTACCAGATGCCAAACTCATCCATATTCTTCCTGGGCATCTCCGCCACCTCTCCAAAACTACTTAACCAGGTCATGATGTCAATGCAAGAAAGTGACTCGTTACGGGCGAGAACGGTCACTTTCTTGAGACCATTCTGGCGGGATATTGCTTGTGCAGCAAAATCCCGCCAGCCGGGCTCGTCCTTCACCAGCTCATAATTCCCCCAGAAGACCTCCAGGCCTCCTGGTTGAACAAAGCTGATGTCGAACTCAGCTGAGCCATGAGGGTGTATCAGGGAAAAGATGTCACGTGCCCTGAAGCCCATCCCCAGCAGCAGCTCCACCACCGTTTTTCTGGGGGGACAGATCTCATTGCCACGCCACCGGAGACGGACCACATTCCTCCTGACCACAGCCTGCCCAGTTGTCGGGAGCGACCACTGATCTCCTCTTTTCTCTCGGAAGGCCTCCAACCCGTACCTATCTATCCAGAAAGATAGGTCCCTCTGCACACCCCCTACAGTCAGGGACTGCTTCCCCTCCCTTAAGGCCTGCAGGAGGCGCTGTTGCAAGTGACCTTCCCCGGGGCCGGAGGACGAGGGTGGGTGGGCTGGTGGTCCCCCCCCACTACCCCGGCATAAGTCCTACTTGGGGCACTGGGAAGAGGAGCACCAGGCCCCCCCCCCACATTTCCGGCTGACACTTTCTCTCGCAACCCTGTCATTCTCTTGGCCAAGCCAGGCTCAACATTTTTTTTCTTTTCACTCGCTTTCCCTGCCCTGACTCCAACTCCAACCTCTGCATCATCAGGTGCAGCTACGGAGGGGCCGCCAGATGACATAAGCGGCACCTCCAAGCAACCCTCCGCATCATCGGTGTCCAAATCACTTGCCAGGGCAGGAAAAGACACTTCTTTATTTACATCACTATATACTTCATTAATCACCTCTTTATTTACATCATTGCTCTTTTCTTTACCTTCTTCATTAACTTTTATTTTACACTTTTCATTTACTGGTACTGTCACTTTAATTTCTGAGCTGCTTTGCTGCAGCCGCTCTGGATTTACACTTGCCAAGCCACTCCCCTCCTCCACTCCGGAGTGACTGGCTCCAGGCTTTGGCTCCGCCCTTATCCGAGGCATCGGGTGCCTGCAGACCTATTACGCTGACCGGTCCCGATGTGACAGGACCGGCCACGTTACAGGCACCCGATCCACGGGACCGCGCCGCCGCCGACTTCCGGTCCGCCCCTTCCTCCGATACTCGACTCACGCCGAGTACCGGTCTCCTGGGCTCGCCGTCAGCCTGCTCTGGGACCACGCCCCCTGCTGCGCTCTGGCCGCCAGCGCCGCCCACTTCACAGCGAGCGGCGTCCGGCGCCATTTTGCCCGTCCTCGCTGCGATCTTCCCGCTTTCCCGCCCCGACCCCACTGCAGGAGCCGGGGTCGGGGGGTTTGCGGGTTCTGCACTCCGGACCAGAATCTCTTCTGACCCGGAGTGCAGGGGAGACCCATGGACATATACGAGTCTCAACTCTTTCAGCCGCCTCTCCTCTCTCAGCTTCTGCCGCATCTTTTTCTTCCTCCGTTTCTCTGCTGCCGCACTTTTTTCCTCTTCCTCTGGGGGCAGCTCAGAGCCGAAACCGAACCCCTCCAGCGACACGCGATTCCTGGTCACAGATCTGTGTCAGCAGACCGGGGGGGTGCTCCTCCTCTGACCCGGAGCTGCTCACCGGTACACGTACCATATTTGGTGAAATAGTCCTTGCCGTTAAATCCCCCGACTCGCACGGCGCTTCTGGGTCCGA
Source organism: Rhinoderma darwinii (assembly GCF_050947455.1). NCBI lineage: Eukaryota > Metazoa > Chordata > Amphibia > Anura > Rhinodermatidae > Rhinoderma > Rhinoderma darwinii. Next base: position 169,666 of record NW_027461813.1, on the reverse strand, counting down.
CTCCTCCCGTGATGGGACAGGCACTGGCTCGACAGGGGTTTCCTCCATGCTCTCCTGGAGAGTGCTCCATCTCCTCTGCTCTCCTCGCGGCATGCTGCGATGCCCCAGTCCTGGGGGGGGGGACGAGGCCACATTGCTGCAGCCCTGAGATGACCTTCTCTCCCCCAGGGCTGGCTCCACTTTCCCAGCCGGCTGGGATGTCCCTCCACCCCCCACCGGCCTACTCCGGAGGGTGGAGGACCGGGACGCCATCTCCGGATGGAGCCCCCCCTCAAGGCACTCTGCAAGCCCAGGCAGGTGTAACAAACCTGGGCAGGTGAAAACAGGCAGAGTCCCTGGAGCAGCAGAAAAACACACACCCTCTCCTCACCAGAGCAAGCTCGTTCTGACACGCCCTCTGGAGATCAGCTTCTGTCAGTGTTGTACATGGCGGTTACTCTCGATATTAGCTGCTGTCAGTGCTGCACACGCCGGTTCCTCTGGCTGCACACGCCGGTTCCTCTGGAGATTAGCTGCTGTCAGTGCTGCACATGCCGGTTACTCTGGATATTAGCTGCTGTCAGTGCTGTACACGCCGGTTACTCTGGCTGCACACGCCGGTTCCTCTGGAGATTAGCTGCTGTCAGTGCTGCACACGCCGGTTACTCTGGCTGCACACGCCGGTTCCTCTGGATATTAGCGGCTGTCAGTGCTGCACATGCCGGTTACTCTGGATATTAGCTGCTGTCAGTGCATATGGCATGTGCCGCTCCCACACAGACCAAAACTAAGCTCGTTCGCAGAGCGAATTCTGGCGCGATTTTCATGTGGACTGGAAGCCGCTGCCGGACAGTAAGATGACGGCTTCCGGCCATATGTTCAATGAAGTGAAGGCGCAAGGAAGAGGAGCGTAGACCAGCGGCGGTGGCAGGAGCCGGTAATTTATGTTTGTGTATGTGATGTGTGTATTATCTTTGTGTATGTTCGTGTGATACGGTCTACTGAGCACTGTATCTAATCCTCCTACACTGTGCAGTCGCTCAGAAAATGGTGGCACACAGTGTAGGAGGTTTGAAGATTCAACCCCCTCCTTCTCCGGGCACTAGCCAGAATAAGGGAGGGTGGGTTGTGTGAGGTCACTAGAGGAGAGTGTGTCAAATTTTCAGCATAAAGCAATGAGGTTGCTTTACCACATTGACCATGCTGCAATTTTGGGAATTGCTCCCTCTAGTGCCCAGCACATGGAAATGTTATAAATTAGAATCTAATTTTATATTTCCTGACTTGTGAAACAATTAAAACCATGTGTAATCACTTAAATATTAATTGTTTAACTATATGAAAAAAATAATAATTCTAGCAACACATTCCCTTTCAATCGGGCAACACTTTGTGGTATAATGCAAACATTTCTGCTCATCTGTTTTTAGATTACATTTGTGGAAGGGTCTGCTATCGGATGCAGGGTAGGAAGTTGATGGGTTAAATGCTGATTTGTATGCCGATGTGCAATGGGGGCTGGCAAGTGTCCTTGGCTCTTTCTTGGAGGGGGCTCTGGATATTAGGGACTGGTTAAAGTCAGGGCGATTGCTTTCTAGCAGATGTTTCTGTTTCATTTATGGAATCTAATGAATGTTATTAGGGGTAGAACAGATGTCGCCCTCTAGTTGCGTAGAAGCTTCCTGGACCGGGCACTGAGAGCAGGGGCTTCGATCAGTCACCTCCCAGTCTGGACGAGCCGCTTATCCATGTCTATAAGATATCTCCATACTGTATAGCCCCCACCGCTGTCCAGGACACTCCATAGATCACAGGCCAACCGTAGGCCCCCTATATTTTATAGCTTTCCGTCTGTGAACTCTTATAGATCATGCCCCCCTTCCCACAGGGCCCACCCCCATCATTACTAGCGACAGATGATGATTCTCAGAGGTTTTTTTTAAAATATATATCATGGATTCATGTAATCGGTCCCTGCGCTGCAGTACTCCACTATCTGCGAGCAGTCTATAGTCCATGTTTATCCTGAGCTTCCTGGTTCATGAATAGAATCCTAGAGCTATAGTAAACACTGACGACAGTGGGGAGAGGGAGCTGAGAGTAATGACTGACGTGCCTTCAGCTGTTGTGGAAAGCTGAGTGACGTCCCCTATGACCTGTGTAACGGCGGAGATTAGTGGTTGTGGCTCGGCATCTTTTACCTGTGCAGGAGCCCAGAATGGAGAAGCAGCTGTACGGAAAACGGGAACTAGAAGAGGACTTGGGTGTTGCCATATTCGGGATCCTTATGTTTATTAATGTTGTAGTTCTTGATTAAACTACAGCAAAGGCGCATGAGGCTCCTCCTACTACAGGGTGTGACAGAAGATCGGTGTGACTTATAGACGTCTCTGCCACTGCAGCTCCACCCACTGCATGGATCAACTTCATCCGTGCATGAATAAGCTCCTCCCCTGCACAAGTCACCCACCTCCTTAATGAATCAGCTCCTCCTATTGTATGGATAAGCCCCTCCCCTGCTCAAGTTAGCCAGCTCCTTTCCTACATGAGTGGGTCCTGCAGACTTGTGTTGGGTGTCATGGGTGGGCTTGGTTACTTTTTCTGTATACCCCTGTGGGAGGTGTTAGATCTTATATTTTGGAAATAGGAAGAAGGGAAAAGAGTTGTGGTTCCTGTAGAGAACGAAAATAATAAACTTTATTAATATGTTTTTGTTAAAATAATATTTTTTATTTTATCAATGTAGGTCAAAATTTATATAGCAGTGCAGAAAACCCCTTATCCTGCACTTGAAGAACAGAATTTGTCTTTTGTATACTCTATTATCAATTGCTACTGTTGTACAACAAGGTTGGACTCTATTGCTTGCTGAGGTAAGTGAAGATCTTATCACTCTGGTATATTGTATGTACTGTGTGAATTAGTATTGCTGTCAATCATTAAACATTGTATCTGTTTCTTGTATGCATTGACAGTTGCAGTATTTTCTATTTGTAAATAGAAATTGTATCAATTTTTGGTTCTGTGCTGTGCACTGAATGTGTCACTATAAGCTTGCTAGTCTAAAAGTTGTCAATTCTCAAAGTTCTCTTAGATTCACTGAATTTATTATACAATTTTAGATTCTTGCAATTGTCCACATTGTTTTATTTTAACATGCTGGCTAATTCTGTCTGAAATAGCAACGGTGCGTTAATCTGTGTGAATGGGCACTACAGGGAGTGCTCTAATTGTCATGTGCTCATCGTTATTTCCCACCGTGGGTTTGTGAGAGACTGTGAACAGCAGCACTAGATAGTATGTATGCTAGATAGCTTGTGTGCCAACGATCTTTTGCAGATAGAATTGCACTGTTTATGGGCTGCTTGCTGTCTGTTATCGCCGCTTTCCATAAGGGCAAGGAGCAGCAGCTGATTGTAATGTTCTGACAGAGCTGCCTGTATGTGTCAGCGAGCCCTGTGAGCGCTACAAATTCTATTAAAGATGCACTTTATATTGTGCTCTATTTGTGAGCTGCTTGCTGTTCACTATCTCTGCTATCACAGAAAGGGTAGTGAATAGCAACACAATTGGGTATCTGATCAACCAGCTTTTGTACGTCAACTTGCTTAGTAAGCTGGTTCTATGAGCGCTGCTAGGGATTTTGCCCTGCAGCGTCTGTCAAGATACACGCACTGCTCTCTTTCAGGGAGCAGCGCTTCCACATAGATTGTAATGTTCTGACAGTGCTGCCTGTGTGTGTCAGCGAGCCCTGTGAGCGCTACAAATTCAATTAGATATCCACTTTATATTGTGCTCTGTTTGTGAGCTGCTTGCTGTTCACTATCTCCGCTATCACAGATTGGGCAGTGAATAGCAGCACGATTTGGTAATCTGATCGACCAGCTTTTGTATATCAGCTGGCTTAGTGAGCTGGTTCAATGAGCGCTGCCAGGGATTTTTCCCTGCAGCGTCTGTCAAGATACACACACCGCTCTCCTTCAGGGAGCAGCGCTTCCACATGTAAGTCGTTGCCGACTTTTAGTTAATTATTCAGGTAGCGTTTGATAAGGCTGGGACCTTAGACATTGATTTCATAAATATGACTGGACACCCGACGCGCGTTTCGCCGGCATTCCGGCTTCCTCTTGGGGTGTAACCCGCCGGTTCTGACGCCCTTAAATATCGTGAGTGCTGAGTGACAGCCAAGGGGGCCAATAGGATTGTTTTGATTATAGCAGTGTGTAAATGACAGGTAGAGCAGTTCCAAATATCTGTCATAGGGTTCAATATTATTTCTTAAAAGAAGAATCAATTTTAAATGATGTTTTGTTATGATATTAACTTTTACTCTTAGTTTCCTATGTCTATTTAAATTGTGAGTTTCTAATGTACATATGGATATCAGTTCCATATACATATATACATATAGTTCAGACAGATATGATGAGAAAGATTTCTTTGATATCATATGTGAAGTTTGTAGAGGGTTGTTGTACTTGATTTATTGATGTTTATTATAATGTCCAAAGTACATAATTATTTATGTGTATATTTATCTCCCATTCCATATTCTTCACTTCAAAGTATTTCTTCTCTAATTATTGTTCTTTCATATACCGAAATGACATCCATAGATAGTACCCTTTTAATTATCAAATTTTATAGGAGAAGGAGAGAAATAGGGGGATTTTTTAGGAATATTAAGCACGTTGAATTAACAAATTATCTTTATCATACCCATGGTAGATTACCAGTAGATGTTGACAAATTATTAACGTATCAAGAGTATTTATTTATTTTAAGGGGTTTTTTATTCACAGAAAGCAACCAAAATTAAAACTCTCATTAAGGCCGTTTGGATTAACAGAGTTCATCTGAAAAATGCACTGGCTTTCTCTTTTTAAGAGGGCTTCATCCAAATTGCCTCCTCTTATGCCCATTTTGAGTTGGCAGATTGCCCATCCTTTAAGGTTTGTCCATTCAAGATTGTGATGTTGCTTGTAATGTCTAGCAATTGGGGTCGGGGTAAAGGGTTTATTTTGTGCCTGACTATCCAGTTTGTTTTTCTCATAATTTAGGATGGAGCCAATATGCTCTCTGATTCTAATCCTCAGTTCTCTTTTTGTCTTGCCTACATATCTAAGGCCGCAAGGGCACTCGAGGCAGTAAATGACACCTGTTGATGAACATCTAATGTGTTCCCTTATTGTGTAACTTTTACCTGACCCATCCAGAAAGGTCTTTGTACTTTTTAGAATTTTACATGCCCTGCATAGCTTGCAAGGATGGAATCCTGGTGCTAAGATTTTTGGTTGATTATTAGTTCGGGAGAAATGACTTGAAACTAATATGTCGGAGATGCTTTTACTCTTACGATAGCCTGTGGGAATTCTTTCTCCCAAAATTTTTCCCAGATCTATATCAGTTTTTAGAACATGCCAATGTTTGTTTAAAATGTCAAGCATTGTGTTCCAATCTTCATGATAGTCAGTAATAAATCTCGGTTGGCGTGGAAATTCAAGATCTTTTTTCTTTGGAGTTAGGAGATCGATTCTGTTTGTTCGTAATGCTATATTGTAGCCTTCTTTTATGCTTCTATTAGAGTAATTTCTTATTTGTAGTCTTGATTTTAATTCTACAGCTCTTTCTTTAAAAATCTCAAATGTTGAGCAATTGCGTCTCAACCGCAGAAATTCTCCTTTAGGAATTCCCCTAATAGTACTGGGAGAGTGTGCACTCTCGGCGTCTAACAGACTGTTGGTGGCAGTTTCTTTCCTATATAAGTCAGTATTTAACTCTCCATTATCGTCTTTGTATATTTTAATGTCCAAGAATGGTATTGAGTTATAACTAAAATCCAAAGTTAATCCAAAGCAATAGAGTCCAACCTTGTTGTACAACAGTAGCAATTGATAATAGAGTATACAAAAGACAAATTCTGTTCTTCAAGTGCAGGATAAGGGGTTTTCTGCACTGCTATATAAATTTTGACCTACATTGATAAAATAAAAAATATTATTTTAGAATTATTTTAACAAAAACATATTAATAAAGTTTATTATTTTCGTTCTCTACAGGAACCACAACTCTTTTCCCTTCTTCCTATTTCCAAAATATAAAATTGCATATACTGGTGGTATACACCTTTGTGGTTCCCTAAAACTCACTTTGTATATAATAAATAAGTGAGGGTATCAGCAAAATCTCTATTTTTGAGGTGTTAGATCTTGTGTGTAACATTGCGGTCCAGGCGCATCACACCCATCGTCCTCTCTCTAAGCAGATACATCAGGCCAGGTACTCCTTTTACTCTTTATTTATGAGGCACAGTACAGACTGATAATACTCATTAACACTTTTACATACTGGAAACAGGAGCTTACAATCCACCCTGCATCCCATTGCGGCACAGCAGTGGCGTGAGAGTCTACTTGGTCAGATTGGGCGGAAGGTCAGCAGCGGTGGTTTTTCTGGCATCAGAATGAACCCAAAAACCGTCTTTATGTCGTCTTTACTCACGGTGTCAATCTGAAAGTTCTTCAGCATCTGGAAGATCAAAATGAGGGTGTAAGTGGTAAGTGGGCGCACACAAAAACGGGTGACCCTACTTCACCCCAAGAGAACTGAAGCTTACCATCTCATTGGCCACCCATCTGTCCTCACCAAAGCCACCCGTCATGACCGGTTCTGTTGCAGACAGTGCAGCCCAACCCACATGATGAAGACGAAAGACACCCCAAGAAGGTTGGATGACCCCACATATTTATCATTTATCGACCTCCTGGATGAGCAGACTGCAGCAGAACCCGATCTTGCCGAGCTTGCTATCTAGACCCATATCTGTCTCAAGCCGCTATCTACCGGGTGTTCAATTGTGGAATTTTCCACCAGCTTTGTTTCTATCACCACATCCACCACAACCACGTCCACGACTTCCTTCACCACTAACTCGTCTGGCATCATCACCGCCCACCACCAACGCGTCTGGCATCATCAATCATCAATTATCACCACCGTCGTCGTCCACTACTTCCTTCACCATCACCACTAACGTATCTGGCATAATCACCATCACCACCACCATGTCCTTCACCATCACCACTAACGCGTCTGGCATCACCATTACTACCAGCACCACAGCGTCCTCCCTGTACGGCGCCACATCCTCAACCATCACCACCCTATCTGGCACCACCACATCATCTTATCCGGTACCACCATATTTGTCACTTACACTACCACGTCCTGCACCAGTGCCCACATTATGGCACCACCACTACCTCATATATGAGTGATGACAGAAGTGACATGATAAGAGTTGTAGTTACTGGAGAGCTGTAAATTTGAGCAATAATTTGTGTGTGAGAAATGTGAACAGAAAATAATCCCTGTATAATCACTCCCTCCCCCGCATCGGACATTGGTACTTACGTGCATCAGGAAGAGCATAATCTCAGTCTCGGCGATCCTTCTGCCGATGCACTGCCGTGATCCAAAGCCAAATGCCAGCGCCTTAAAGTTTGTGTCATCTCTGCGCATCCAGCGACTGGGGTCGTAATGTAGGGGGTCATGGAAGAGGTCAGAACTGCGACCCATGGGGTAGAGACCCACCTGCACCAGAGTCTGCAAGAGAGAAACTGACTGATGACTATATGTACATATACTGACTGCATCCGACATACTGACTGTTTCCTGAACATTTACGACTGATGACTATATGTACATATACTGACTGCTCCCTACATACTGACTGTTTCCTGAGCATTTACGACTGATGACTATATGTACGTGTACCAACTACTCCCTACATACTGACAGTTCCATACGAATTTGAGACGTGCACAGAATGTTACACACTATATACCCACTGACTGTTCCATATACATGTAGCGCCCATGTACAACTCCCTAATACTGAGTACAGCCGTGTGCATGCGCCTTTTCCCCCTAGACTCCCCATTTCTTTCTATCTTTTTAGAACATTGTGACACCAAACATACAATGGATAAAATCAGGGTATAGGGTGTTACATTCACTACCCCAAGAATCAAACATCATTAAGTGACTGGGGGGGTCAGAATATGGAGGTACTATATGAGAGGGGAGGGGGGGGGGGTAGAGGAGACAGAATATGGAGGTACAGTATGAGACATGGGGGGTAGAGGGGACAGAATATGGAGGTACAGTATGAGACATGGGGGGTAGAGGGGACAGAATATGGAGGTACAGTATGAGACGTGTGGGGGGGGACAGAATATGGAGGTACAGTATGAGACATGTGGGGGGGGGACAGAATATGGAGGTACAGTATGAGATGTGGGGGGACAGAATATGGAGGTACAGTATGAGACATGGGGGGTAGAGGGGACAGAATATGGAGGTACAGTATGAGACGTGTGGGGGGGGGGGTAGAGGAGACAGAATATGGAGGTACAGTACGAGATGTGTGGGGGTAGAGGGGACAGAATATGGAGGTACAGTATGAGACGTGTGGGGGTAGAGGGGACAGAATATGGAGGTACAGTATGAGATGTGTGGGGGGACAGAATATGGAGGTACAGTATGATATGTGTGGGGGGTAGAGGAGACAGAATATGGAGGTACAGTATGAGACGTGTGGGGGTAGAGGGGACAGAATATGGAGGTACAGTATGATATGTGTGGGGGGTAGAGGAGACAGAATATGGAGGTACAGTATGAGACGTGTGGGGGGTAGAGGAGACAGAATATGGAGGTACAGTATAACACATGGGGGATAGAGGGGACAGAATATGGAGGTACAGTATGAGATGTGTGGGGGACAGAATATGGAGGTACAGTATGAGATGTGTGGGGGGACAGAATATGGAGGTACAGTATGAGACGTGTGGGGGGTAGAGGAGACAGGATATGGAGGTACAGTATGAGACGTGTGGGGGTAGAGGGGACACAATATGGAGGTACAGTATGATATGTGTGGGGGGTAGAGGAGACAGAATATGGAGGTACAGTATGAGACGTGTGGGGGGTAGAGGGGACAGAATATGGAGGTACAGTATAACACATGGGGGATAGAGGGGACAGAATATGGAGGTACAGTATGAGATGTGTGGGGGGACAGAATATGGAGGTACAGTATGAGATGTTTGGGGGGACAGAATATGGAGGTACAGTATGAGATGTGTGGGGGGTAGAGGAGACAGAATATGGAGGTACAGTATGAGAGGTGTTGGGGGGGGGTAGAGGAGACAGAATATGGAGGTACAGTATGAGACGTGTTGGGGGGTAGAGGAGACAGAATATGGAGGTACAGTATGAGGTGTGGGGGGACAGAATATGGAGGTACAGTATGAGAGGTGTGGGGGGAACAGAATATGGAGGTACAGAATGAGAGGTGTGGGGGGAACAGAATATGGAGGTACAGTATGAGATGTGGGGGGACAGAATATGGAGTTACAGTATGAGAGGTGTGGGGGGAACAGAATATGGAGGTACAGTATGAGAGGTGTGGGGGGAACAGAATATGGAGGTACAGTATGAGATGTGGGGGGACAGAATATGGAGGTACAGTATGAGAGGTGTTGGGGGGGGGGTAGAGGAGACAGAATATGGAGGTACAGTATGAGAGGTGTTGGGGGGAAGAGGGGACAGAATATGGAGGTACAGTATGAGACGTGAGGGGGGGTAGAGGGGACAGAATATGGAGGTACATTATGAGACATGTGGGGGTAGAGGAGACAGAATATGGAGGTACAGTATGAGACGTGTGGGGGGGGGGGGTAGAGGAGACAGAATATGGAGGTACAGTATGAGACGTGTTGGAGAGGAGACAGAATATGGAGGTACAGTATGAGACGTGGGGGTCAGAGGAGACAGAATATGGAGGTACAGTATGAGACGTGTGGGGGGGTAGAGGAGACAGAATATGGAGGTACAGTACGAGATGTGTGGGGGGGTAGAGGAGACAGAATATGGAGGTACAGTATGAGACGTGGGGGTCAGAGGAGACAGAATATGGAGGTACAGTATGAGACGTGTGGGGGGTAGAGGAGATAGAATATGGAGGTACAGTATGAGACGTGTTGGAGAGGAGACAGAATATGGAGGTACAGTATGAGACGTGGGGGTCAGAGGAGACAGAATATGGAGGTACAGTATGAGACGTGTGGGGGGGTAGAGGAGACAGAATATGGAGGTACAGTACGAGATGTGTGGGGGTAGAGGAGATCGAATATGGAGGTACAGTATGAGACGTGTGGGGGTAGAGGAGATCGAATATGGAGGTACAGTATGAGACGTGTGGGGGTAGAGGAGACAGAATACGGAGGTACAGTATGAGATGTGTGGGGGGTAGAGGAGACAGAATATGGAGGTACAGTATGAGATGTGTGGGGGGTAGAGGAGACAGAATATGGAGGTACAGTATGAGACGTGTTGGGGGAGAGGAGACAGAATATGGAGGTACAGTATGAGACGTGTGGGGGTAGAGGAGAAAGAATATGGAGGTACAGTATGAGATGTGTGGGGGGTAGAGGAGACAGAATATGGAGGTACAGTATGAGACGTGTTGGGGGAGAGGAGACAGAATATGGAGGTACAGTATGAGACGTGTGGGGGTAGAGGAGAAAGAATATGGAGGTACAGTATGAGACGTGTGGGGGGTAGAGGAGACAGAATATGGAGGTACAGTATGAGACGTGTGGGGGTAGAGGAGACAGAATACGGAGGTACAGTATGAGACGTGTTGGGGGAGAGGAGACAGAATATGGAGGTACAGTATGAGACGTGTGGGGGTAGAGGAGAAAGAATATGGAGGTACAGTATGAGACGTGTGGGGGGTAGAGGAGACAGAATATGGAGGTACAGTATGAGGCGTGTGGGGGGGAGAGGGGACAGAATACGGAGGTACAGTATGAGATGTGTGGGGGGACAGAATATGGAGGTACAGTATGAGATGTGTGGGGGTAGAGGAGACAGAATATGGAGGTACAGTATGAGACGTGTGGGGGGTAGAGGGAACAGAATATGGAGGTACAGTATGAGATGTGTGAGGGGACAGAATATGGAGGTACAGTATGAGATGTGTGGGGGGACAGAATATGGAGGTACAGTATGAGATGTGTGGGGGGTAGAGGAGACAGAATATGGAGGTACAGTATGAGACGTGTTGGGGGGTAGAGGAGACAGAATATGGAGGTACAGTATGAGATGTGTGGGGGGGGGGTAGAGGAGACAGAATATGGAGGTACAGTATGAGATGTGTGGGGGGACAGAATATGGAGGTACAGTATGAGATGTGTGGGGGGAAAGAATATGGAGGTACAGTATGAGATGTGTGGGGGGTAGAGGACACAGAATATGGAGGTACAGTATGAGAGGTGTGGGGGGAACAGAATATGGAGGTACAGTATGAGATGTGTGGGGGGACAGAATATGGAGGTACAGTATGAGAGGTGTGGGGGGAACAGAATATGGAGGTACAGTATGAGACGTGGGGGGGGGGGTAGAGGAGACAGAATATGGAGGTACAGTATGAGACGTGTTGGAGAGGAGACAGAATATGGAGGTACAGTATGAGACGTGGGGGGTAGAGGGGACAGAATATGGAGGTACAGTATGAGACGTGTGGGGGGGGTAGAGGAGACAGAATATGGAGGTACAGTACGAGATGTGTGGGGGTAGAGGGGACAGAATATGGAGGTACAGTATGAGGCGTGTGGGGGTAGAGGAGATCGAATATGGAGGTACAGTATGAGACATGTGGGGTAGAGGAGACAGAATATGGAGGTACAGTATGAGACGTGTGGGGTAGAGGAGATCGAATACGGAGGTACAGTATGAGAAGTGTTGGGGGAGAGGAGACAGAATATGGAGGTACAGTATAACACGTGGGGGATAGAGGGGACAGAATACGGATGTACAGTATGAGACGTGTAGGGGTAGAGGAGAAAGAATATGGAGGTACAGTATGAGACGTGTGGGGGGGAGAGGGGACAGAATACGGAGGTACAGTATGAGACGTGTGGGGGGGAGAGGGGACAGAATATGTAGGTACAGTATGAGATGTGTGGGGGGACAGAATATGGAGGTACAGTATGATATGTGTGGGAGGTAGAGGAGACAGAATATGGAGGTACAGTATGAGACGTGTGGGGGATAGAGTGGACAGAATATGGAGGTAAATTATGAGACATGTGGGGGTAGAGGAGACAGAATATGGAGGTACAGTATGAGATATGTGGGGGGACAGAATAAGGAGGTACAGTATGAGAGGTGTGGGGGGAACAGAATATGGAGGTACAGTATGAGACGTGTTGGGGGGTAGAGGAGACAGAATATGGAGGTACAGTATGAGATGTGTGGGGGTAGAGGCGACAGAATATGGAGGTACAGTATGAGACGTGTGGGGGTAGAGGGGACAGATTATGGAGGTACAGTATGAGATGTGTGGGAGTAGAGGAGATCGAATATGGAGGTACAGTATGAGAAGTGTTGGGGGAGAGGAGACAGAATATGGAGGTACAGTATAACACGTGGGGGATAGAGGGGACAGAATATGGAGGTACAGTATGAGACGTGTGGGGGTAGAGGAGACAGAATATGGAGGTACAGTATGAGACGTGTTGGGGGGTAGAGGAGACAGAATATGGAGGTACAGTATGAGACGTGTTGGGGGGTAGAGGAGACAGAATATGGAGGTACAGTATGAGATGTGTTGGGGGGTAGAGGAGACAGAATATGGAGGTACAGTATGAGACGTGTTGGGGGGTAGAGGAGACAGAATATGGAGGTACAGTATGAGACGTGGGGGCGGGGGGGTAGAGGAGACAGAATATGGAGGTACAGTATGAGATGTGTGTGGGGGGGGGTAGAGGAGACAGAATACGGAGGTACAGTATGAGACGTGTGGGGGGTAGAGGAGACAGAATATGGAGGTACAGTATGAGACGTGGGGGGGGGTAGAGGAGACAGAATATGGAGGTACAGTATGTGACGTGGGGGCGGGGGGGTAGAGGAGACAGAATACGGAGGTACAGTATGAGATGTGTGGGGGGGGGGTAGAGGAGACAGAATATGGAGGTACAGTATGAGAGGTGTTGGGGGGTAGAGGGGACAGAATATGGAGGTACAGTATGAGATGTGTGGGGGGTAGAGGAGACAGAATATGGAGGTACAGTATGAGATCTGTGGGTGGACAGAATATGGAGGTACAGTATGAGACGTGTGGGGGGTAGAGGAGACAGAATATGGAGGTACAGTATGAGACGTGGGGGATAGAGGGGACAGAATATGGAGGTACAGTATAACACGTGGGGGATAGAGGGGACAGAATATGGAGGTACAGTATGAGACGTGTGGGGGGTAGAGGGTACAGAATATGGAGGTACAGTATAACACGTGGGGGATAGAGGAAACAGAATATGGAGGTACAGTATGAGACGTGTGGGGGGTAGAGGGGACAGAATATGGAGTTACAGTATGAGAGGTGTTGGGGGGTAGAGGGGACAGAATATGGAGGTACAGTATGAGACGTGTGGGGGGGAAAGAATATGGAGGTACAGTATGAGATGTGGGGGGACAGAATATGGAGGTACAGTATGAGAGATGTTGGGGGGGGGTAGAGGAGACAGAATATGGAGGTACAGTATGAGATGTGGGGGGACAGAATATGGAGGTACAGTATGAGGTTGTGGGGGGTAGAGGAGACAATATGGAAGTACAGTATGAGACGTGTGGGGGTAGAGGAGACAATATGGAGGTACAGTATGAGAGGTGTTAGGGGGTAGAGGGGACAGAATACGGAGGTACAGTATGAGAGGTGTGGGGGGAAACAGAATATGGAGGTAAAGTATGAGAAGTGTGGGGGGGGGACAGAATATGGAGGTACAGTTTGAGATGTGGGGGGACAGAATATGGAGGTACAGTATGAGAGGTGTTGGGGGGGGGGTAGAGGAGACAGAATATGGAGGTACAGTATGAGAGGTGTTGGGGGGTAGAGGAGACAATATGGAAGTACAGTATGAGACGTGTGGGGGTAGAGGAGACAATATGGAGGTACAGTATGAGATGTATGGGGGGACAGAATATGGAGGTACAGTATGAGAGTTGTGGGGGCGTAGAGGAGACAGAATATGGAGGTACAGTATGAGAGGTGGGTGGTAGAGGAGACAGAATATGGAGGTACAGTATGAGAGGTGTGGGGGGAACAGAATATGGAGGTACAGTATGAGAGGTGTGGGGGGGGTAGAGGAGACAGAATATGGAGGTACAGTATGAGAGGTGTTGGGGGGTAGAGGGGACAGAATATGGAGGTACAGTATGAAACGTGTGGGGGGGGACAGAATATGGAGGTACAGTATGAGACATGTGGGGGGGGACAGAATATGGAGGTACAGTATGAGATGTGGGGGGACAGAATATGGAGGTACAGTATGAGAGATGTTGGGGGGGTAGAGGAGACAGAATATGGAGGTACAGTATGAGGTGTTGGGGGGTAGAGGAGACAATATGGAAGTACAGTATGAGACGTGTGGGGGTAGAGGAGACAATATGGAGGTACAGTATGAGAGGTGTTGGGGGGACAGAATATGGAGGTACAGTATGAGAGTTGTGGGGGCGTAGAGGATACAGAATATGGAGGTACAGTATGAGAGGTGGGTGGTAGAGGAGACAGAATATGGAGGTACAGTATGAGAGGTGTTGGGGGGTAGAGGGGACAGAATATGGAGGTACAGTATGAGAGGTGGGTGGTAGAGGAGACAATATGGAGGTACAGTGTGAGAGGTGTTGGGGGGTAGAGGGGACAGAATATGGAGGTACAGTATGAGACGTGTGGGGGGACGGACAGAATATGGAGGTACAGTATGAGATGTGGGGGGACAGAATATGGAGGTACAGTATGAGAGGTGTTGGGGGGGTAGAGGAGACAGAATATGGAGGTACAGTATGAGAGGTGTTGGGGGGTAGAGGAGACAATATGGAAGTACAGTATGAGACGTGTGGGGGTAGAGGAGACAATATGGAGGTACAGTATGAGATGTATGGGGGGACAGAATATGGAGGTACAGTATGAGAGTTGTGGGGGCGTAGAGGAGACAGAATATGGAGGTACAGTATGAGAGGTGGGTGGTAGAGGAGACAGAATATGGAGGTACAGTATGAGAGGTGTGGGGGGAACAGAATATGGAGGTACAGTATGAGAGGTGTGGGGGGGGTAGAGGAGACAGAATATGGAGGTACAGTATGAGAGGTGTTGGGAAGTAGAGGAGACAGAATATGGAGGTACAGTATGAAACGTGTGGGGGGGGACAGAATATGGAGGTACAGTATGAGACATGTGGGGGGGGACAGAATATGGAGGTACAGTATGAGATGTGGGGGGACAGAATATGGAGGTACAGTATGAGAGGTGTTGGGGGGGGGGGGTAGAGGAGACAGAATATGGAGGTACAGTATGAGACGTGTGGGGGTAGAGGAGACAATATGGAGGTACAGTATGAGATGTATGGGGGGACAGAATATGGAGGTACAGTATGGGAGTTGTGGGGGGGGGTAGAGGAGACAGAATATGGAGGTACAGTATGAGAGGTGGGTGGTAGAGGAGACAGAATATGGAGTTACAGTATGAGAGGTGTTGGGGGGTAGAGGAGACAATATGGAAGTACAGTATGAGACGTGTGGGGGTAGAGGAGACAATATGGAGGTACAGTATGAGATGTATGGGGGGACAGAATATGGAGGTACAGTATGAGACGTGTGGGGGAGGTAGAGGAGACAGAATATGGAGGTACAGTATGAGAGGTGTGGGGGAAACAGAATATGGAGGTACAGTATGAGAGTTGTGGGGGAGGTAGAGGAGATAGAATATGGAGGTACAGTATGAGAGTTGTGGGGGAGGTAGAGGAGATAGAATATGGAGGTACAGTATGAGACGTGTGGGAGGGACAGAATATGGAGTTACCTTATGAGACGTGGGGGGGGAGGTAGAGGAGACAGAATATGGAGGTACAGTATGAGAGTTGTGGGGAGGAACAGAATATGCAGGCACAGTATGAGAGGTGTGGGGGAAACAGAATATGGAGGTACAGTATGAGAGGTGTGGGGGGGTAGAGGAGACAGAATACGGAGGTACAGTATGAGAGGTGTTGGGGGGTAGAGGGGACAGAATATGGAGGTACAGTATGAGACGTGTGGGGTGGGAAAGAATATGGAGGTACAGTATGAGATGTGGGGGGACAGAATATGGAGGTACAGTATGAGAGATGTTGGTGGGGGGGGTAGAGGAGACAGAATATGGAGGTACAGTATGAGGTGTTGGGGGGTAGAGGAGACAATATGGAAGTACAGTATGAGACGTGTGGGGGTAGAGGAGACAATATGGAGGTACAGTATGAGAGGTGTTGGGGGGTAGAGGGGACAGAATATGGAGGTACAGTATGAGACGTGTGGGGGGGGGACAGAATATGGAGGTACAGTATGAGATGTGGGGGGACAGAATATGGAGGTACAGTATGAGGTGTTGGGGGGGTAGAGGAGACAGAATATGGAGGTACAGTATGAGAGGTGTTGGGGGGTAGAGGAGACAATATGGAAGTACAGTATGAGACGTGTGGGGGTAGAGGAGACAATATGGAGGTACAGTATGAGATGTATGGGGGGACAGAATATGGAGGTACAGTATGAGAGTTGTGGGGGCGTAGAGGAGACAGAATATGGAGGTACAGTATGAGAGGTGGGTGGTAGAGGAGACAGAATATGGAGGTACAGTATGAGAGGTGTGGGGGGAACAGAATATGGAGGTACAGTATGAGAGGTGTGGGGGGGTAGAGGAGACAGAATATGGAGGTACAGTATGAGAGGTGTTGGGGGGTAGAGGGGACAGAATATGGAGGTACAGTATGAAACGTGTGGGGGGGACAGAATATGGAGGTACAGTATGAGACATGTGGGGGGGGACAGAATATGGAGGTACAGTATGAGATGTGGGGGGACAGAATATGGAGGTACAGTATGAGAGGTGTTGGGGGGGTAGAGGAGACAGAATATGGAGGTACAGTATGAGACGTGTGGGGGTAGAGGAGACAATATGGAGGTACAGTATGAGATGTATGGGGGGACAGAATATGGAGGTACAGTATGGGAGTTGTGGGGGGGGGGGTAGAGGAGACAGAATATGGAGGTACAGTATGAGAGGTGGGTGGTAGAGGAGACAGAATATGGAGGTACAGTATGAGAGGTGTGGGGGGGAACAGAATATGGAGGTACAGTATGAGAGGTGTGGGGGGGGGGTAGAGGAGACAGAATACGGAGGTACAGTATGAGAGGTGTTGGGGGGTAGAGGGGACAGAATATGGAGGTACAGTATGAGACGTGTGGAGGGGAAAGAATATGGAGGTACAGTATGAGATGTGGGGGGACAGAATATGTAGGTACAGTATGAGAGATGTTGGGGTGGGGGTAGAGGAGACAGAATATGGAGGTACAGTATGAGGTGTTGGGGGGTAGAGGAGACAATATGGAGGTACAGTATGAGAGGTGTTAGGGCGTAGAGGGGACAGAATACGGAGGTACAGTATGAGAGGTGTGGGGGGAAACAGAATATGGAGGTACAGTATGAGAAGTGTGGGGGGGGGACAGAATATGGAGGTACAGTTTGAGATGTGGGGGGACAGAATATGGAGGTACAGTATGAGAGGTGTTGGGGGGGTAGAGGAGACAGAATATGGAGGTACAGTATGAGAGGTGTTGGGGGGTAGAGGAGACAATATGGAAGTACAGTATGAGACGTGTGGGGGTAGAGGAGACAATATGGAGGTACAGTATGAGATGTATGGGGGGACAGAATATGGAGGTACAGTATGAGAGTTGTGGGGGCGTAGAGGAGACAGAATATGGAGGTACAGTATGAGAGGTGGGTGGTAGAGGAGACAGAATATGGAGGTACAGTATGAGAGGTGTGGGGGGAACAGAATATGGAGGTACAGTATGAGAGGTGTGGGGGGGGGTAGAGGAGACAGAATATGGAGGTACAGTATGAGAGGTGTTGGGGGGTAGAGGGGACAGAATATGGAGGTACAGTATGAAACGTGTGGGGGGGGGGACAGAATATGGAGGTACAGTATGAGACATGTGGGGGGGGACAGAATATGGAGGTACAGTATGAGATGTGGGGGGACAGAATATGGAGGTACAGTATGAGAGGTGTTGGGGGGGTAGAGGAGACAGAATATGGAAGTACATTATGAGACGTGTGGGGGTAGAGGAGACAATATGGAGGTACAGTATGAGATGTATGGGGGGACAGAATATGGAGGTACAGTATGAGAGTTGTGGGGGGGGGTAGAGGAGACAGAATATGGAGGTACAGTATGAGAGGTGGGTGGTAGAGGAGACAGAATATGGAGGTACAGTATGAGAGGTGTGGGGGGGAACAGAATATGGAGGTACAGTATGAGAGGTGTGGGGGGGGGTAGAGGAGACAGAATACGGAGGTACAGTATGAGAGGTGTTGGGGGGTAGAGGGGACAGAATATGGAGGTACAGTATGAGACGTGTGGGGGGGGGGAAAGAATATGGAGGTACAGTATGAGAGGTGTTGGGGGGTAGAGGGGACAGAATATGGAGGTACAGTATGAGACGTGTGGGGGGGGGACAGAATATGGAGGTACAGTATGAGATGTGGGGGGACAGAATATGGAGGTACTGTATGAGAGGTGTTGGGGGGTAGAGGAGACAGAATATGGAGGTACAGTATGAGAGGTGTTGGGGGGTAGAGGAGACAATATGGAAGTACAGTATGAGACGTGTAGGGGTAGAGGAGACAATATGGAGGTACAGTATGAGATGTATGGGGGGACAGAATATGGAGGTACAGTATGAGAGTTGTGGGGGCGTAGAGGATACAGAATATGGAGGTACAGTATGAGAGGTGGGTGGTAGAGGAGACAGAATATGGAGGTACAGTATGAGAGGTGTGGGGGGAACAGAATATGGAGGTACAGTATGAGAGTTGTGGGTGGTAGAGGAGACAGAATATGGAGGTACAGTATGAGAGGTGTGGGGGGAACAGAATATGGAGGTACAGTATGAGAGGTGTGGGGGGGGGTAGAGGAGACAGAATATTGAGGTACAGTATGAGAGGTGTTGGGGGGTAGAGGGGACAGAATATTGAGGTACAGTATGAGAGGTGTTGGGTGGTAGAGGAGACAGAATATGGAGGTACAGTATGAGAGGTGTGGGGGGAACAGAATATGGAGGTACAGTATGAGAGTTGTGGGTGGTAGAGGAGACAGAATATGGAGGTACAGTATGAGAGGTGTGTGGGGTACAGAATATGGAGGTACAGTATGAGAGGTGTGGGGGGGGGGGGGGTAGAGGAGACAGAATATTGAGGTACAGTATGAGAGGTGTTGGGGGGTAGAGGGGACAGAATATTGAGGTACAGTATGAGAGGTGTTGGGTGGTAGAGGAGACAGAATATGGAGGTACAGTATGAGAGGTGTGGGGGGAACAGAATATGGAGGTACAGTATGAGAGGTGTGGGGGGGGGGGTAGAGGAGACAGAATATTGAGGTACAGTATGAGAGGTGTTGGGGGGTAGAGGGGACAGAATATGGAGGTACAGTATGAGACGTGTGGGGGGGACAGAATATGGAGGTACAGTATGAGATGTGGGGGGACAGAATATGGAGGTACAGTATGAGAGGTGTTGGGGGGGGGGTAGAGGAGACAGAATATGGAGGTACAGTATGAGATGTGGGGGGGAACAGAATATGGAGGTACAGTATGAGATGTGTGGGGGGGTAGAGGAGACAGAATATGGAGGTACAGTATGAGATGTGTGGGGGGTAGAGGAGACAGAATATGGAGGTACAGTATGAGACGTGTGGGGGGGGGGGACAGAATATGGAGTTACCTTATGAGACGTGGGGGGGGAGGTAGAGGAGACAGAATATGGAGGTACAGTATGAGAGTTGTGGGGAGGAACAGAATATGGAGGTACAGTATGAGAGGTGTGGGGGGATCAGAATATGGAGGTACAGTATGAGAGTTGTGGGGGGGGGGGGGTAGAGGAGACAGAATATGGAGGTACAGTATGAGAGGTGGGTGGTAGAGGAGACAGAATATGGAGGTACAGTATGAGAGGTGTGGGGGGAACAGAATATGGAGGTACAGTATGAGAGGTGTGGGGGGTAGAGGAGACAGAATATGGAGGTACCGTATGAGAGGTGTTGGGGGGTAGAGGGGACATAATATGGAGGTACAGTATGAAACGTGTGGGGTGGGGGGACAGAATATGGAGGTACAGTATGAGACGTGTGGGGGGCCAGAATATGGAGGTACAGTATGAGATGTGGGGGGACAGAATATGGAGGTACAGTATGAGAGGTGTTGGGGGGGGGGTAGAGGAGACAGAATATGGAGGTACAGTATGAGAGGTGTTGGGGGGTAGAGGAGACAATATGGAAGTACAGTATGAGACGTGTGGGGGTAGAGGAGACAATATGGAGGTACAGTATGAGATGTATGGGGGGACAGAATATGGAGGTACAGTATGATAGTTGTGGGGGGGTAGAGGAGACAGAATATGGAGGTACAGTATGAGAGGTGGGTGGTAGAGGAGACAGAATATGGAGGTACAGTATGAGAGGTGTGGGGGGGTACAGAATAAGGAGGTACAGTATGAGAGGTGTGGTGGGTGGTAGAGGAGACAGAATATGGAGGTACAGTATGAGAGGTGTGGGGGGAACAGAATATGGAGGCACAGTATGAGAGGTGTGGGGGGGGGGGGGGGGTAGAGGAGACAGAATATGGAGGTACAGTATGAGAGGTGTTGGGGGGTAGAGGAGACAATATGGAGGTACAGTATGAGATGTATGGGGGGACAGAATATGGAGGTACAGTATGAGAGTTGTGGGGGCGTAGAAGAGACAGAATATGGAGGTACAGTATGAGACGTGTGGGGGGGACAGAATATGGAGGTACAGTATGAGATGTGGGGGGACAGAATATGGAGGTACAGTATGAGAGGTGTTGGGGGGGGGTAGAGGAGACAGAATATGGAGGTACAGTATGAGATGTGGGGGGGAACAGAATATGGAGGTACAGTATGAGACGTGTGGGGGGGAGAGGAGACAGAATATGGAGGTACAGTATGAGATGTGTGGGGGGGTAGAGGAGACAGAATATGGAGGTACAGTATGAGACGTGTGGGGGGGGGACAGAATATGGAGTTACCTTATGAGACGTGGGGGGGGGGAGGTAGAGGAGACAGAATATGGAGGTACAGTATGAGAGTTGTGGGGAGGAACAGAATATGAAGGTACAGTATGAGAGGTGTGGGGGGATCAGAATATGGAGGTACAGTATGAGAGTTGTGGGGGGGGGTAGAGGAGACAGAATATGGAGGTACAGTATGAGAGGTGGGTGGTAGAGGAGACAGAATATGGAGGTACAGTATGAGAGGTGTGGGGGGAACAGAATATGGAGGTACAGTATGAGAGGTGTGGGGGGTAGAGGAGACAGAATATGGAGGTACAGTATGAGAGGTGTTGGGGGGTAGAGGGGACAGAATATGGAGGTACAGTATGAAACGTGTGGGGGGGGACAGAATATGGAGGTACAGTATGAGACGTGTGGGGGGACAGAATATGGAGGTACAGTATGAGATGTGGGGGGACAGAATATGGAGGTACAGTATGAGAGGTGTTGGGGGGGGGTAGAGGAGACAGAATATGGAGGTACAGTATGAGAGGTGTTGGGGGGGTAGTGGAGACAATATGGAAGTACAGTATGAGACGTGTGGGGGTAGAGGAGACAATATGGAGGTACAGTATGAAATGTATGGGGGGACAGAATATGGAGGTACAGTATGAGAGTTGTGGGGGCGTAGAAGAGACAGAATATGGAGGTACAGTATGAGAGGTAGGTGGTAGAGGAGACAGAATATGGAGGTACAGTATGAGAGGTGTGGGGGGAACAGAATATGGAGGTACAGTATGAGAGTTGTGGGGGGGGTAGAGGAGACAGAATATGGAGGTACAGTATGAGAGGTGGGTGGTAGAGGAGACAGAATATGGAGGTACAGTATGAGAGGTGTGGGGGGAACAGAATATGGAGGTACAGTATGAGAGGTGTGGGGGGGGGGGGGGTAGAGGAGACAGAATATTGAGGTACAGTATGAGAGGTGTTGGGGGGTAGAGGGGACAGAATATGGAGGTACAGTATGAGACGTGTGGGGGGGACAGAATATGGAGGTACAGTATGAGATGTGGGGGGACAGAATATGGAGGTACAGTATGAGAGGTGTTGGGGGGGGTAGAGGAGACAGAATATGGAGGTACAGTATGAGATGTGGGGGGAACAGAATATGGAGGTACAGTATGAGACGTGTGGGGGGGAGAGGAGACAGAATATGGAGGTACAGTATGAGATGTGTGGGGGGGTAGAGGAGACAGAATATGGAGGTACAGTATGAGACGTGTGGGGGGGGGACAGAATATGGAGTTACCTTATGAGACGTGGGGGGGGGAGGTAGAGGAGACAGAATATGGAGGTACAGTATGAGAGTTGTGGGGAGGAACAGAATATGAAGGTACAGTATGAGAGGTGTGGGGGGATCAGAATATGGAGGTACAGTATGAGAGTTGTGGGGGGGGGGTAGAGGAGACAGAATATGGAGGTACAGTATGAGAGGTGGGTGGTAGAGGAGACAGAATATGGAGGTACAGTATGAGAGGTGTGGGGGGAACAGAATATGGAGGTACAGTATGAGAGGTGTGGGGGGTAGAGGAGACAGAATATGGAGGTACAGTATGAGAGGTGTTGGGGGGTAGAGGGGACAGAATATGGAGGTACAGTATGAAACGTGTGGGGGGGGACAGAATATGGAGGTACAGTATGAGACGTGTGGGGGGACAGAATATGGAGGTACAGTATGAGATGTGGGGGGACAGAATATGGAGGTACAGTATGAGAGGTGTTGGGGGGGGGGGTAGAGGAGACAGAATATGGAGGTACAGTATGAGAGGTGTTGGGGGGGTAGTGGAGACAATATGGAAGTACAGTATGAGACGTGTGGGGGTAGAGGAGACAATATGGAGGCACAGTATGAAATGTATGGGGGGACAGAATATGGAGGTACAGTATGAGAGTTGTGGGGGGGTAGAGGAGACAGAATATGTAGGTACAGTATGAGAGTTGTGGGGGGGTAGAGGAGACAGAATATAGAGGTACAGTATGAGAGGTGTGGGGGGGAACAGAATATGGAGGTACAGTATGAGAGGTGGGGGGGCTAGAGGAGACAGAATACGGAGGTACAGTATGAGAGGTGTTGGGGGGGTAGAGGGGACAGAATATGGAGGTACAGTATGAGACGTGTGGGGGGGGATAGAATATGGAGGTACAGTATGAGATGTGGGGGGACAGAATATGGAGGTACAGTATGAGAGATGTTGGGGGGGGGAGTAGAGGAGACAGAATATGGAGGTACAGTATGAGGTGTTGGGGGGTAGAGGAGACAATATGGAAGTACAGTATGAGACGTGTGGGGGTAGAGGAGACAATATGGAGGTACAGTATGAGATGTATGGGGGGACAGAATATGGAGGTACAGTATGAGACGTGTGGGGGTAGAGGGGACAGAATATGGAGGTACAGTATGAGATGTGTGGGGAGGGGTAGAGGAGACAGAATATGGAGGTACAGTATGAGATGTGGGGGGAACAGAATATGGAGGTACAGTATGAGACGTGGGGGGGAGGTAGAGGAGACAGAATATGGAGGTACAGTATGAGATGTGTGGGGGGGGGTAGAGGAGACAGAATATGGAGGTACAGTATGAGACGTGTGGGGGGACGACAGAATATGGAGTTACCTTATGAGACGTGGGGGGGAGGTAGAGGAGACAGAATATGGAGGTACAGTATGAGAGTTGTGGGGGGGAACAGAATATGGAGGTACAGTATGAGAGGTGTGGGGGGATCAGAATAAGGAGGTACAGTATGAGAGGTGCTGGGGGGGGGTAGAGGAGACAGAATATGGATGTACAGTATGAGAGGTGTTGGGGGGCAGATGAGACAATATGGAAGTACAGTATGAGACGTGTGGGGGTAGAGGAGACAATATGGAGGTACAGTATGAGATGTATGGGGGGACAGAATATGGAGGTACAGTATGAGAGCTGTGGGGGCGTAGAGGATACAGAATATGGAGGTACAGTATGAGAGGTGGGTGGTAGAGGAGACAGAATATGGAGGTACAGTATGAGAGGTGTTGGGGGGTAGAGGGGACAGAATATGGAGGTACAGTATGAGAGGTGGGTGGTAGAGGAGACAATATGGAGGTACAGTATGAGAGGTGTTGGGGGGTAGAGGGGACAGAATATGGAGGTACAGTATGAGACGTGTGGGGGGACGGACAGAATATGGAGGTACAGTATGAGATGTGGGGGGACAGAATATGGAGGTACTGTATGAGAGGTGTTGGGGGGGTAGAGGAGACAGAATATGGAGGTACAGTATGAGAGGTGTTGGGGGGTAGAGGAGACAATATGGAAGTACAGTATGAGACGTGTGGGGGTAGAGGAGACAATATGGAGGTACAGTATGAGATGTATGGGGGGACAGAATATGGAGGTACAGTATGAGAGTTGTGGGGGCGTAGAGGAGACAGAATATGGAGGTACAGTATGAGAGGTGGGTGGTAGAGGAGACAGAATATGGAGGTACAGTATGAGAGGTGTGGGGGGAACAGAATATGGAGGTACAGTATGAGAGGTGTGGGGGGGGGTAGAGGAGACAGAATATGGAGGTACAGTATGAGAGGTGTTGGGAAGTAGAGGGGACAGAATATGGCGGTACAGTATGAAACGTGTGGGGGGGGGGACAGAATATGGAGGTACAGTATGAGACATGTGGGGGGGGACAGAATATGGAGGTACAGTATGAGATGTGGGGGGACAGAATATGGAGGTACAGTATGAGAGGTGTTGGGGGGGGGGTAGAGGAGACAGAATATGGAGGTACTGTATGAGACGTGTGGGGGTAGAGGAGACAATATGGAGGTACAGTATGAGATGTATGGGGGGACAGAATATGGAGGTACAGTATGGGAGTTGTGGGGGGGGGGTAGAGGAGACAGAATATGGAGGTACAGTATGAGAGGTGGGTGGTAGAGGAGACAGAATATGGAGTTACAGTATGAGAGGTGTTGGGGGGTAGAGGAGACAATATGGAAGTACAGTATGAGACGTGTGGGGGTAGAGGAGACAATATGGAGGTACAGTATGAGATGTATGGGGGGACAGAATATGGAGGTACAGTATGAGAGTTGTGGGGGCGTAGAGGAGACAGAATATGGAGGTACAGTATGAGAGGTGGGTGGTAGAGGAGACAGAATATGGAGGTACAGTATGAGAGGTGTGGGGGGAACAGAATATGGAGGTACAGTATGAGAGGTGTGGGGGGGGGTAGAGGAGACAGAATATGGAGGTACAGTATGAGAGGTGTTGGGGGGTAGAGGAGACAATATGGAAGTACAGTATGAGACGTGTGGGGGTAGAGGAGACAATATGGAGGTACAGTATGAGATGTATGGGGGGACAGAATATGGAGGTACAGTATGAGACGTGTGGGGGAGGTAGAGGAGACAGAATATGGAGGTACAGTATGAGAGGTGTGGGGGAAACAGAATATGGAGGTACAGTATGAGAGTTGTGGGGGGGTAGAGGAGATAGAATATGGAGGTACAGTATGAGAGTTGTGGGGGAGGTAGAGGAGATAGAATATGGAGGTACAGTATGAGACGTGTGGGAGGGACAGAATATGGAGTTACCTTATGAGACGTGGGGGGGGAGGTAGAGGAGACAGAATATGGAGGTACAGTATGAGAGTTGTGGGGAGGAACAGAATATGCAGGCACAGTATGAGAGGTGTGGGGGGGAACAGAATATGGAGGTACAGTATGAGAGGTGTGGGGGGGTAGAGGAGACAGAATACGGAGGTACAGTATGAGAGGTGTTGGGGGGTAGAGGGGACAGAATATGGAGGTACAGTATGAGACGTGTGGGGGGGGGAAAGAATATGGAGGTACAGTATGAGATGTGGGGGACAGAATATGGAGGTACAGTATGAGAGATGTTGGTGGGGGGGTAGAGGAGACAGAATATGGAGGTACAGTATGAAACGTGTGGGGGGGGACAGAATATGGAGGTACAGTATGAGACATGTGGGGGGGGACAGAATATGGAGGTACAGTATGAGATGTGGGGGGACAGAATATGGAGGTACAGTATGAGAGGTGTTGGGGGGGGTAGAGGAGACAGAATATGGAGGTACAGTATGAGACGTGTGGGGGTAGAGGAGACAATATGGAGGTACAGTATGAGATGTATGGGGGGACAGAATATGGAGGTACAGTATGGGAGTTGTGGGGGGGGGTAGAGGAGACAGAATATGGAGGTACAGTATGAGAGGTGGGTGGTAGAGGAGACAGAATATGGAGTTACAGTATGAGAGGTGTTGGGGGGTAGAGGAGACAATATGGAGGTACAGTATGAGATGTATGGGGGGACAGAATATGGAGGTACAGTATGAGACGTGTGGGGGAGGTAGAGGAGACAGAATATGGAGGTACAGTATGAGAGGTGTGGGGGAAACAGAATATGGAGGTACAGTATGAGAGTTGTGGGGGGGTAGAGGAGATAGAATATGGAGGTACAGTATGAGAGTTGTGGGGGAGGTAGAGGAGATAGAATATGGAGGTACAGTATGAGACGTGTGGGAGGGACAGAATATGGAGTTACCTTATGAGACGTGGGGGGGGGGGAGGTAGAGGAGACAGAATACGGAGGTACAGTATGAGAGGTGTTGGGGGGTAGAGGGGACAGAATATGGAGGTACAGTATGAGACGTGTGGGGGGGGGAAAGAATATGGAGGTACAGTATGAGATGTGGGGGGACAGAATATGGAGGTACAGTATGAGAGATGTTGGTGGGGGGGTAGAGGAGACAGAATATGGAGGTACAGTATGAGGTGTTGGGGGGTAGAGGAGACAATATGGAAGTACAGTATGAGACGTGTGGGGGTAGAGGAGACAATATGGAGGTACAGTATGAGAGGTGTTGGGGGGTAGAGGGGACAGAATATGGAGGTACAGTATGAGACGTGTGGGGGGGGGACAGAATATGGAGGTACAGTATGAGATGTGGGGGGACAGAATATGGAGGTACAGTATGAGGTGTTGGGGGGGTAGAGGAGACAGAATATGGAGGTACAGTATGAGAGGTGTTGGGGGGTAGAGGAGACAATATGGAAGTACAGTATGAGACGTGTGGGGGTAGAAGAGACAATATGGAGGTACAGTATGAGATGTATGGGGGGACAGAATATGGAGGTACAGTATGAGAGTTGTGGGGGCGTAGAGGAGACAGAATATGGAGGTACAGTATGAGAGGTGGGTGGTAGAGGAGACAGAATATGGAGGTACAGTATGAGAGGTGTGGGGGGAACAGAATATGGAGGTACAGTATGAGAGGTGTGGGGGGGTAGAGGAGACAGAATATGGAGGTACAGTATGAGAGGTGTTGGGGGGTAGAGGGGACAGAATATGGAGGTACAGTATGAAACGTGTGGGGGGGACAGAATATGGAGGTACAGTATGAGACATGTGGGGGGGGACAGAATATGGAGGTACAGTATGAGATGTGGGGGGACAGAATATGGAGGTACAGTATGAGAGGTGTTGGGGGGGTAGAGGAGACAGAATATGGAGGTACAGTATGAGACGTGTGGGGGTAGAGGAGACAATATGGAGGTACAGTATGAGATGTATGGGGGGACAGAATATGGAGGTACAGTATGGGAGTTGTGGGGGGGGGGTAGAGGAGACAGAATATGGAGGTACAGTATGAGAGGTGGGTGGTAGAGGAGACAGAATATGGAGGTACAGTATGAGAGGTGTGGGGGGGAACAGAATATGGAGGTACAGTATGAGAGGTGTGGGGGGGGGGTAGAGGAGACAGAATACGGAGGTACAGTATGAGAGGTGTTGGGGGGTAGAGGGGACAGAATATGGAGGTACAGTATGAGACGTGTGGAGGGGAAAGAATATGGAGGTACAGTATGAGATGTGGGGGGACAGAATATGTAGGTACAGTATGAGAGATGTTGGGGTGGGGGTAGAGGAGACAGAATATGGAGGTACAGTATGAGGTGTTGGGGGGTAGAGGAGACAATATGGAGGTACAGTATGAGAGGTGTTAGGGGGTAGAGGGGACAGAATACGGAGGTACAGTATGAGAGGTGTGGGGGGAAACAGAATATGGAGGTACAGTATGAGAAGTGTGGGGGGGGGACAGAATATGGAGGTACAGTTTGAGATGTGGGGGGACAGAATATGGAGGTACAGTATGAGAGGTGTTGGGGGGGGGTAGAGGAGACAGAATATGGAGGTACAGTATGAGAGGTGTTGGGGGGTAGAGGAGACAATATGGAAGTACAGTATGAGACGTGTGGGGGTAGAGCAGACAATATGGAGGTACAGTATGAGATGTATGGGGGGACAGAATATGGAGGTACAGTATGAGAGTTGTGGGGGCGTAGAGGAGACAGAATATGGAGGTACAGTATGAGAGGTGGGTGGTAGAGGAGACAGAATATGGAGGTACAGTATGAGAGGTGTGGGGGGAACAGAATATGGAGGTACAGTATGAGAGGTGTGGGGGGGGGTAGAGGAGACAGAATATGGAGGTACAGTATGAGAGGTGTTGGGGGGTAGAGGGGACAGAATATGGAGGTACAGTATGAAACGTGTGGGGGGGGGGGGGACAGAATATGGAGGTACAGTATGAGACATGTGGGGGGGGGACAGAATATGGAGGTACAGTATGAGATGTGGGGGGACAGAATATGGAGGTACAGTATGAGAGGTGTTGGGGGGGTAGAGGAGACAGAATATGGAAGTACATTATGAGACGTGTGGGGGTAGAGGAGACAATATGGAGGTACAGTATGAGATGTATGGGGGGACAGAATATGGAGG